>NC_049988.1:6991241-7061946 GCF_000003815.2 Branchiostoma floridae | reverse complement strand
TTATCAGAGATGCAAGGACAGATATTCGGGTAATACCGTACAATCCACTCACAAAACATGTTTTTATAGACAAGGAAAGCTATCGAAAAAAAAGGAATTGTTGATTTGTTTCAGAAACATGTATACTCATTGACGCCGAATGCAACAAAAGCCAGTACTTAACCAATTCCACTAAAGGACAAGGTAGTAAAAGCTCTCATGATCAACTGATCCGTATCCCAACCGATCCTGCCTACCAGATGTAGCTCCTATCCAGATGTCCCAGTTCCCGATCTCTGAGTGGTTTGTGTAAGCATTGCCTCTCTGGGGGGGCGCCCCAGGTCCGGGAGTTTGACCATTTCCTACGTCATTTCAAGACCTTTGTTCTCCGGTGTCGTAGGATCACGAAGTCTCAGCGTGCTTCGTTCTAGTGTCAAAATAAACAGTAGCAAGCTACCTGCCAATCGGTCGATTCGTCTTACAAAGCTCCTGCCACACAGCACGAAAATCGATCGACCAGCGTAGCCTCTACAAGGCTTTCCTACGGATCGTAGAATTCGAGCTCTAAATGAATTCTACAAGCTCTAAATGACATGTTCGGCAGGGGTACGCCCGTTGTACTCTAAATCGTCGCGCAATATCTAGGGCCCACCTTCTCTTCTCAGGTAATCGATGCCCTTTATCAAGATATGGTATTGGTAGGGTAAAGATACGCTGGAGAAAATATGGGCGACCTTCAGTGTCAACTTTAAAATCGAGCGACCTTCTGGCCATCAAGAAATACGGCCGAAGCTCGTTGACCTTGTGATATGGACTTTGAAATCACAACTGATCATTTGATGGACTTGAGTTATTCAGTTGACCAGGCGCAGAATTAGCACTTTTAACGTGGGTCTGATACACACCTTACACCGTGTTAACCACAGTGCCCTACCCCACTGTGGTTAACACTGGAAAATACAGTCTGCTTTGTATAGTGATGAATGTGACTTAATAATATATTACTCTTTCTTCCCCGGTTCCTATGGAAAGGTTATAATCTCCCGGACATCATTAAGCCTTTCTTGTGCATTGTTGTACCCGTAATGCTTACTCGGCGAAACTACAAGCTTGACGAATCCTTTCCAATCGGTGTGAATGGGGCCGCTGGTTGAATCATTGCTGGGCCAAAAGGCAACGATGCCAATATACATGTAGGAAAGGTATTGTTACCTTTGATTTAGAAGTACAATACTTGGGCCTGTGGTGTTCGACAATGGGGAAACAAAATTGAAAAGGTCATACGACTCATACCAAACTTAAATTATGTTTCAAGGGCGCAACCGGGTAACTACGTCTTCAACAGCCAGTACATGAGACTTTTTCTTTATGGCGTGGTTTTCTGTACGGTCTAGCCTGAATAGTCTTTCCCGCTATATAACCTACATGCATAGCATACACGTATCATGATTGTTCCCCCATTAGATAGTCATTGCCTCCATGAAAGAGGTGCAGTTTTCGGTAGGTGTATCTGTATCTGTGTGTTTCCGGATATTTGTAGTCAGCATACCTTTAGAGCCTCTTGATGGATTGTAATAATATTTGGTATGTGAGTAGGTGTTGGGAAGACGAAGGTCAAGGTCGATTTAGGGGCCTACTGGTGTATGCCTTTGCTACTGTATCAAAAACTCCGTTTTTTGTATCTTTTCTCTTGCACATTCTATACCATAGTCTTGATTTTGTTTGTAGCAGATATCATTTGATGAAATGAAGATGTGGTATAGGATTGCTCTGGAAATGCAGGGGTAAGACAGACATGCCATGGTATTCAATATGCATGTAGCTTATACAGAAACAATGAGTAGCAGAATATAGAACAGCAATTAATGACAAAATTTCAGCCTTATTTGCAGACAATGAGACAACACTAAACCTACAAAAGCTCTAATCATTTCATGGAGGTATGAGATCTCCGAAGTCTTGTTTCGTTAGAAACGAACTGTGCTAAAGTTTACCTTTAAAAAAGTTATCTGCTCTATGTCATCACTTCAGAAAAACTGGGACAGTGAGGACTTGTTGGGAATCTTTGTCCAAGTGTATTCGTCTTTTTGTGCTCCGATTTACATCTTAACATCGTAAACGCCCACTGACACTATCAAGATTGTGCCAGACCCCTGTCGTTTAGATTTATACAAGTAAGAATGATAAACACTGAAAAGTTCAAAAGGGTATCTGGGTGAACAGGTATTTTATACCACTGTCATCGTTAAACCAGAGATGGATTGGCTGAGAAATTGTAGAAGACATTTCCTTCAAGACATGTGCATTGTGTCTTTCTCCGCTGCTCACAAAAGCGAAACGACAAATGTGACAACGAACAGAAAAGGCTGAAAGCTCCTTGACAGCCACTCCATCAGATACAAAAGCCACGGCTGTGTTAATCTGTTCCGAGCGAGTGAACCTAAAAGTACGACTACCAGGCATGGTGCCAAAATACTCAAAAGGCTGTCAGTTTTTCTTTTCTGCTTACCCCTTAGGCGTGGAGTAATTGTTCATTCAGTGAGTTCTGGCATGTAAAAGCAAACAGGTCAATCAACGTTGACCCGTGCTGCGCCAGAACCTTCAAGCTCTTGATTTAATAGTTGGGACATGGGGACAAAAAGACACAATGTAGAAAGCTGCCTCACGACTGCAATGGCAGTATAACAAAGTTTAATTGTTGGGACATGGCAACAAAGACACAAATATAGAAAGCTGCCTCACGTCTGCAATGGCAGCTTAGCAAAGTTTAATAGTTGGGACATGGCAACAAAGACACAAATCTAGAAAGCTACCTCAATGCTGCAATAGCAGCATAGCAAAGCACCAGTAGTTATCTCAGAGTAGAAGTTGAGATGATGAGTGGAAAAACTGAGATGTATTGATTCTAGATGAATTTATGGTTGACGGACGAAGCAATAATCTAAAGAGCTCACATAAACCGAAGAAACCCCAAGTCAGCTGTGTGGTTGTTACACTTGTATTGAAGACAGCTGTGGCGATATAAGAAGTGGGTTGGGAAGCACACACAGTGCCTATGGTAGCCGTGTTTCATGATGACACGGGTCGTTCGGGTCACTCTGTTGGCAATCAGGTAGAACTCTTCCAGATGGAGAGACCGTTACACTGCGGCCTGATCGCTCACAGGAGAGATGTACCAGCTGATGGATGCCATCAATCTGTGCCCCTCAACAAGTGGTCAGGACTTAGCAAAATGACAAGATTCACCTTTCTTGTCGTTGGTCACTGTAGTAGCAGCTATTGAAGATCATTCAGCCATGCAATGTTTATAGTTTGATAGTTGCATAGCAAAACATCACTAGCAAAACATCACTATCTGTCACTAAGGCTTGCTGGCTCTAAAACGGTCCATTATGATGTATAGAAGATTATGGCCCTAACTTTGTCACTTTATGAGCAACTGTTCGGTCGAAAATTCACAGTCGGACGCATTATGATTTGGTGGTACAAAAGTGTTCAAGTATTGTTTAAATGCACTTTGGAAAGGATCGGAGCTCAACCTTCGTCTTCCCAGCTCAACCATCACAACTAGCTGGACCATCTCCCTAGCAACAAGGCAGTAGCTAAGTAGCTAACTGTCACGCTCTCTCCCTCTCTCTTCAACATTTAAATGTCACCCAGCTGGACGGATAAGCACAGGAGACAGAGGTCGTTTCGCGATCAGCCACGGCTCGATGTATCCCGGAGATGCCTCAGTAACTTAAACACTATGGACGTAGGAAGGGTCATGCAAGTGCTCCTCATCAGTCAGCAGGGACAGGCAGGCAGACCTTGATGAATCGTACTGGAGAGCATGGGGCACATCTCAAGGTACTGTGTCAGGAAGCCAAGTAGGCCATCCAAGATGCGAGATGTCCTCAGAACTAGGTCGAGTGATTCTCCTCGTATAAAAAGTAGGAAGTACTAGCAAGAAGGGTTAGAATTGCTACCACAGAAACAAGCATTTTATACCACTGTCATCGTTAAACCTGAGATAGATTAATTCTGTATTAGGTGAGAAATCGTAGAAGACATTTCTTGCCCAATAGGTACAGAGTTTTTAAAGCAAAAACGCCCATGTAGTTCCAGAGCAAGTTGCTAGTGGGCCTACAAAACCCGGAAATTCTGCAGCAGTACCTAGGTCACCCGCCAAGAGGCCCCAAATCGACCTTGACCTTCGTCCTCCCAACCCTTATCCGCACCAACTACCATACTTATCTACCTGACCGCATACATCCGGCAACACACACAAAAGCACACAGAAACACCAAAAATAGTACCTCCAGTTTTCATTGAGGTAATTTCATGGAGGTAAAACGATTCGTTGGTCTTCTGATAAGTAAACTACAAGTTATGGGTAACCATTGTGGCAATGTGGCATTCAAACACTCGCTGCTGTCATGGTCACAGGTTCTTACTCTCACTCTTGCATGCTGACAGCATGAACATACAACACACTAGGGTTACCATGACAACATACCTCAAGAAATAAACAGCACAAGACACCAAGCCATTTATCAATGTAATATCTAATTACCAGTGTAAATGATCGTGGAAGTTCTGGACAAAAAATCAGCTTTACGTAAACCGTACCCTTAAGAGGAAAAGTAACCGCACTTCTACGCAACAACTATAGGCTTCATAGCCCCTCGCTGTCCACGTGATTGACACGTGATTACACCGGCCCCTTCCTGGAAGTTAAAGAAGATGAAACCAAGGACAGTCTTTCTTCGCATAATCTCGTCCTTGGACGTCCTTAGTCCTATGTAGACTACGATACTGTCAATTCCCATTGCACATTGGACGCAATTACAGATCCTAGAATTTTGTAGGTTACTTTTTAAACCAGGATTAACCGTAAGTTAAGAAAATGTAGAGACATGATTACATGTATCATCCTGAACATTTCGTACAACTACCCTCCTTCGGTTAAACTTTGGTGAACGCACAGCATTTTCATTTCAAGCCCGTATAAGTATGTTTTGTTTTCACCTTTTTTTCAGTCGTAACATTGAAAAAGTAGTCACAGGGCGACATCATTTTGCTTGGGACGTAAATACGAAACAAAAAATACGTATAACCGTGACTGGTGTTGTGTTTACGGGGCCTAGCTACTTGGAAAGTATGGGAAGTACGTCTTGTCGATGCAGAGTGATATACAACTGAAATCATAGTTGAGAATACAGTAAAAGCCTAAGAAGATGGTTGTTCTTTATCCGTCACTTCTAGCTTTGCTCTCTTTTGATTTGGCTCGTCGCCAGAATCTTTACTTCCCCCCGCCTGGTCTTTCCCAGGATCCGTACTTGAGCTACTTTCCTCCTCCTCCATCTTGGACCGTGCCTGGACCAAGTCTCGTTCCCGGGCCTCCGATGTGGCTTCTCGTCCCCTGCGTTCCAGCGCGTCCTGGTACTGTTGTTGGGACAGTAGTCTGGCCATCTCTTTGTCGCTTTCGCCGAACTTTGGAAGTACGATGGCGATGTAGCCTTCTGAAGACGGCTTTAACAACAAACACAACAACATCAAATAGATAACATCATATAAAAAGAAGCTTCAACCATCCCTGAGCCGAGACGGGGGATGCCACAAACACTGCTCAAGTCAGATGTCCACAATTTGCATAAAAGATGCAGTGGAATTTTTTCCATGGAAAATGCTGGTGTCCTGCAGTTGAACACTTTGTTCCGATTTGGCCGGATAACTGCAACTTTATGTGAACTGAAACATAATCATTAACAGCGGTCCACGATTTTAAATGTATTTTGATACGTATTGACAACGGTGAAAGTTCGCGTTAAACCGGCTAATGGGGTTATCATCAGGACGAAGACAAGAGAGTACGGGTAAGTTATGAGTTTAGAGGGGCGAGAAAACAGGACAAGAACAATAGCACCAAGACTCTAAAACTTTCCCGTGTACAGAAACCAATTCACAGCACATATCACAATACTGTCATGGGCTAACTGCCCACACATGGCCAATCGTTACACTACCATCATCCGATTTTCTTCTCGGAATCTGCTCGACAGCCTAAGCACTTCCACCGTAGATCACGGTGACCTGGTGACCGCCTGGCCACCCCGAGAACTCGGCGTAATAACTCCTCACCACTTAATCTCCTCTCTCATCGCCTTCCAAACCATAAAGGGATCCCTGCACTCTTTCATTTGCGCTAAATTGACCGTTAGATGGCTGTCGTTTCAAATCCTGATGTATGTCCTGCGGATTCCAATCGCCGTATCTGCGAGGTGTGGTCATCAAGGCCTCTTAAATCACACCACGCTCTGCACGTGCCTCGCCTTTCAAACTTCATCAATTACCCGACATTCTCCCTGTCAGCAGTTTCCCTAACGGTCCTGTATGTCTGGTAGATCGTTTAACTCTGTCATCATGAAGAGTACACTGTAGAAGGGAAATTGTTCGCGATGATTTTAGGTTCGCGGTATCCTTTTACGGCAGACTCAACTGTTTTATTCAAGCATACCCCCTTGTTCCAAACGCAAACTTGAAACCACCGAGATCGCGAGAATATTTACCCTTTTTCAGTAGACTGTTCATGATGTATCTTTATACTCATCGCAAAGATGTTCCCATTTTGCAGGACACAAAGGGCGTTCTAAAGTTTGACTCACTTCACAACTCAAACTTCAAGGGAATAACTTATTATGAACTGTAAAACCTTCTATCAATGACCATTAAAACACCTACATCTTGTCGACCGGGATGTCATTGTAGGCAACGTACTGAAAATTAGTAACGCCAACCGAGAACTTGGGAAAACCATGACCAAATGAACTGCGACTAAGTCCGTTAACTTTTTCGGGAAGTTTCAAAGAGCACTGGGTTTCGACATGCTGAAATACCAATCAATTTGGACAGAACTGCGGTGCTAGTTAATAGCGATGAATATAGAGTATCCGGGTGCGTACGTTAAACAGATTACGGTCATCATTCACAAGGCAAATACTGTTAATGAAAAACCATAACGACATCCGGAGGGGACACATTCCTTTACGGAAACCTACATCTGTACAACGAGGTGTAGACGTAATTCATCGCTTTACGATCTAGATATGACATTGATATGGTCGATTTTAGTCTAGAAGTTATGCCAAACTGAAAGGATGACGTCAAAGAATGAAAGTATGACTGTAAATTCCTATTCCTAAATTCAATAATTTGTAACGGAGTGCCTCTCTCCAGACGGAGTCAAATGCTTTCTTAAAGTCGACAAAGCAAGAATATATAAAGGCGTCTATTTTTTGAAAGGCATTTGTTCCTGAATCCGGCTTGATTCGGAGATATTAGCTTATTGAAGGCGTACTTCAATACTCCAATATAAGCTCCTTTTGCAGCAACAGGTTGCCCATTTTCCTACAGCATCAATAATTGAGCACCGGAACGAGTGGTCTTGTCAGCTAGTCCGATGATGAATGGGAAGTCGATGGAGGGAAACCCCCTTTCCACCCTCCAGATAACTGATGACGAAAGCTGTTGAGTCATGATTGATGGCGATTGGATGAGATGCCCCTGCGGGGGGTTGTTTCTGACGCACGGGAGTCGTCCATCAGGGAGATCCTCGCACGTGTTCTGCGTGCTAAAGTCGGAGGGAACGGTCAGGAGGCCGCTGGCCTAGTTATGGACCGATCTCCTGAGAGATGCTGGGCGGAGGGAAACTGATGTGGATCCGCAGGACATCACCACAAATTCTCGTCCTCTACGCTTTGGTAATATGGTACTGGAATACTGAAGAATTATTTTGTCACACAAAACTATGATTTCGTGGAATTGTAACCTGTTGCGATGCCATGTCATGATACCTCTGAAGTTTTCTATTGTGTGACCCCTTTACCTGTATGAAAATGCAATTCTTTAAAAGCATAACAACAGCTAACTCGTCAACGAAGTTTAAAGATTGAAGTGCCAATTTGTATACAGTGAAATTACCGCAATAAAAGATTCAAATTTAAGAGTAGAATGTGGACTGTATCTGTTTGGATTAGTCTGTGTAACGCAAACTCCGCTATCCGGAGCTTGTAGACTCCTCCCCGCGGATTGTTTGATAGGCGCGGCAATGTACGACGGGCCTGAGAAGCGCGATTAAATCAGGCTATGTTTGGATTTGCTAATCATATCATCTGGAAAAAGATCTTTATGAAACAGAGATACGTGGGTATATTATGAAGTCAATGGTGTTGTTCCATCTGATCAACAAGGAACCCATAGTCATAGAATCTGATGTTTTTGCTAAGACAACCATTTGACGACGGATCACAGAATTACAACTTTCACACTTCAATAGCGTACATACATCGGGGGCCAAAGAGGCTAAGGTGACCAACGTGTTCTGTATTGAGCTTCAAAATTTTGTAGGAAGACATAATGATAAGGCATTAACATGTAAAATATGAATACCCCTTGGTTCATTGTATTGGCCGAATTTGCTGCGATCAGCTGTCATTATCGGATTGTGCACGGGGAGAGCGTGGACAGAATCTGTCAGGGTGAGGTCATCGTGAGGTCAGGTAACTGGGTCACATCGACAAGCAGATGTAGGGTTGGAGACTGGTACACTGTCGTTAGGACTGAACCCCAAGAATATGAGGGTAGAGAGAGGTACAGGGCTGTTGGGACTAATCTACAAGCAGATACTGGTATAAAAAGAGGTACAGGGCTATTGTGACCGATCTCCAAGCAGATGTAGGGTTGGAGATAGGCACATTGTCCAGGGCAATTGGAACAAATCCGTATGCAAATGTACTAGTAGGGTAAGAGATAGGCACAGGACGGTTAGGACAAATTTCTAGGTAGCTGTGAAATACAGAAGGTGCAGAACCATTGGGACTAAACTCCAAGCAGTTGTTGAGTTAGAGATAGGGGAAGACCGTTAGGACAAATCTCTAAGCAAATGTAGAGATAGGTACAGGACCATTCGGACAGATCTCAAAGAAGATGTGGGGTTAGAAATAAGTACAGGACTGTTAGAACTAATTTGCAAGCAGATGCATAGCCTGTATCACCCATCTCCAGCACAGAGACCAACACGGCAGCTTCGCAGGCACGCAACATGGCAGCAGCTGGTTATATTACACTGAACAACCTGTCACACCTAACCTTTGCACATGAAACTGTCAGCGTTCATGGATGTTTTGTGCCATTTTGTACCATGTAGAGGCCAATAGCCAAAAACACAACTAACATGACCAAAAGAAGACAATAGAAGAACCTGGGAGGCAGCTTACCTTCTCTGTCAGTAGCTGAGGTGAGTTGATCAGGTTTTCATTCACTTCCACCAGCTTGCCTTTGATGCAACTGGACATAATAAGATTAATTCTTATGTGTTTCGATCATACTAATGTTACAATCTTTAACAAACCCATGTCAACCCATCTTTTTATTTTGCAATCTTTCTTTGTTCAATCTTTAAATGAAAAAGACAACAATCTGAGTCGGTAAATTACATGAGAAAAATTTTACTCACCGGAATTTTCAACCAAATTTGTCAGTCTTCCTCAGCTATCTGACCAGAGTACTGTAGACAAGATTTTTCTGAACTTGTGAGGTCAGTACTGGGTCAAAGTTCATTGGAAGTCGGTATCACCCCCGTCCCGGTTGAGAGAAGGTCAGACCAACCAGGGCAACCTTCTCTCAACCGGGACGGGGGATGCTACCGACTTCCAATGAACTTTAACCCAGTGCTGACATCATTGGGGTCAGCTAGCTGAAGAAGACTGAGCGATTTTAACGAAATTCCAGTGAGAGAAATATTTTCTTGAGTTGGAAATTCTTTTACTTTTTTTTTAGTATGACCTCCTTACCTGTAGAGAGTGAACTCTGTGTTGTCTGTACAGGTCACACGGCACAAGGGGGAAGACTCCTGCAGCCACTGGGCACCCTACAACATATACAAGAGTAGGTTCATCAGGATGGTCAATAATAAAGTTTATTGCAAATTCATGCCCATTGGGCTAATTGCAAGAAAAGAATGACTAATTACATGAGATGAATAAATGTGGTCTGAATACATGTAGATAAACTAAATTCTAACATACAAATATTAAGTGGATGAATATACATACGATACATAATGGGGTACTAAGTCTACGTAACTATTACAGGGTTTGACTTCTTTCTTGAAGACATTTGAAAATGAAATGCCCCATGTGTTCTATGATAGATTGATCCCTTGATGTTAGTAGGAAGAGAATCTTTTGTGGCGTTTTTAACAATGAAAATGTTGGTGTGATTTCGGTCACTCTATCAAATAACCCTTTTCTTTCGGCTTTGAATTGGGGACATTCACAAATAAAATGTGTTTCATTTTCCACTGCATTCGTTGTGCACTGCTTACAAATTCTTTCTTGAACAGGTAGCTTTCAATCTCTGGATATCTAAAGAAGCATTCCACTCCAGAAGCAGGTATTTTAATTCCTCAGAGAATGAGTAGTTATGCTTGAATCAAGCTTGTTTGGTCAAATTTACCATAAGTTCAAGCCGAAAAGTCGGGTGCATTTGTATCCCCCTAAATATCATCTATTAGAAAATAACACTCGCCTCTGGAGTGGAATGCCCCTTTAAGTGCAAGGGACATGAAATTTCCTCTATCAATCAATGGGTACATTCCATGTGTATTCTTTAAAACAATGTTTTCAGGAAACACTGTATTTTATGTGAATGGTAGAGGAAATTTCATTTCAGTGGCACTTGAAGATTATTTGCACACAGCAAATAAGACAGAGCATGCATTTTAGCCTTGGTTTTCAATTTTCAGTAAAGAGGTAACAGTGCTAACCATGACCATTAAACTACTGCAAAAAATAACAACATTTACAGTATCATGTATAATGTATAATGTCTGTTTAGACCATTGTATTTGCTGATATTCTGTATGTTGACGTCCCTACCCTCTTGCCCTTGCCGATGACCTTGTTGTCCAGCCGATTGACCTTTTCTGTGACCTGGAAATCGACCCTGGCCACAGTCTTCCCATCAGCCATCAGTGGATGTGAGGCCGCCAGTGTCACAATACAGACCCTAAGGCAACAGGCATTTCAATAAAAATTGACACATTGTCAAGTCATATCATCCTATATCCACAAACATATCAACATTCTGGTGTTGACTTCACCAGGATAGCATGATGAAATATGTAGACGTATTACTAGTAATGGATACAGAGCAATTTCTCATTTTTCATTGAATGTGCTTTCTAGATTTAGTATCTTCAGATAGAATAGAATGTTTTTGATGAAATGGCTTTTCTGCTGTTAGTTAAACCTGTACTACTAGACAACTGCTATAGAAGGATTATGTGGTCATTGCAGCCTTTTTTGGTGGTCCCTTAGATAATTTTCCCCATTGACCCCAGCATTAAGGTCTCATTGATGTATTACTCCGCGAGTGGGTACCCTAAAAGTAGGGGGGGACACTATTTTGCAAAAATGCAGTTTTTGATGAAATACGCCCCTAGAAATATGGAGACGGTCCATCTGAATATGAAAATGTAAAAATTTTGAAAATATTTGATTGCTAACCCCCCTGTACATGCCCCCTGAAGTTTTTAAGTTGACAATGTACTAAACTAGTATAACGCTATACTACCAAACACGCTTAATGCCTTAGAAATTGTACTTTGGCATCCTTGGCAGAATATTTGACTTCAGGAGAGATCATTGTGGACATCTGAACCTCTAAATGTATTTCCCATGCAAATATGGACTATTCCAAATCACCCCTATGGCAAAAATGGACTGATCCAAACTCAAAATTGGACAAAACGGGCTACAGGTATATTATAGTATAGTCTGTATTCATTTCTACCAATTTTTACACTCAATCGCACAGAGGCAGTTAGCCTTGTACGATTTTAAAACGCCAGTGGTACTCAAATACTCTGCAAAACAGATTTCTTTGTAGCGAAATGGAGTATCACAAGTTTTCACATACTGAATCAGGTCCAGGTTCACGTCCGGACCTCTGGACCTGAACCACACCTGCATGAACCTGAATTTTCTGTACCGTTTACTCACCCCTATTAGGCACCCCTGTAGTTACATGTAACTTATGTTTTATCCTATCAAGAAATAAATACGTATGCATGTAGGTGGGGGAAAGTTGTGTTCCAACTGAAAAATTTCAGGTTGCCCACTGCGCTACCTGGATTTAAAATTACGACTTACGTTGCGCCAACCAAAATACATTTTCAAGTGTGCAAGTGGGTATTTCGAGCACTGTTGCTGGAGGTAAAGGATGCAGCCTTTGGGTTTATCTCTAAGGAGACGTTCCAACAGACAAGGAAATAAGAAGTCTGTAGTGCCATTGTCCAAGTGGTAATCACAATTACCAATCTGAAGTGGTACTGAAAAAGAGAAGAGAACCTGGATTGTTTAGACAGTACAGTAGAGAAGTCAGGAAAGGAGGCAGGATACCAGAGATTCTGATAGCTTGGAAGAGAAATGAAGAGGAGCTTAAGAAGCAAGGACTCGATGAGAAAGAGATTGTAAACATTGCTGTTGATTGGAAGAGAGACAAATAGTGAAATACCTACTACAAACCCTGAAAACCCAACATGGATCTTTCACATCAACATCAGAAGTTGATATATTGTAAGTGTAAAGCTGGCCCAACTCAAGAACACAGCCCTGTCACTGCCGATAACCACGAAAACTCCATCTGCGGTCAACCTAAAATTGTACTTGAACAATGTTACACGCCATTGACACCATCAATGAGTATAAATTTGACTATGGTTCTTTTGATTCTGTTGTAAATAGATGTACCAATAAAACATTGTTGAAATTCAGTATCGCAGGCATCTTGCTTACAATGACAGATATCAGGGCTCGAAATACCACCTGCTTATGCAGGTTAGTGCAGGTAAAATTGGGGCTGTGCAGGTATTTCTGGTGTCTACCTGCACCTAACCTGCACTGGTCCATGTAATGGGTATATACAGGTTAGGTGCAGGTAAAATTGGAGCTGTGCAGATTAGTGCAGGTAAAATTCGAGCTGTGCAGATATTTTTGATGTCTACCTGCACCTACATGTAACATGCACTGGTCCCAAGTACTAGGTTTTTATACATAAACGTTATATGATGTAGGTGTACGTGGATTGTTATTAGCAGCATTGAATGCTACCACTACCACCTATATTAAGTAATATTCTGTAGAAAAGAAAAAATAGCAATGGTTCCTGAACAATTTTACTATGAACTATACTTCCAAAATTCAGAGTGGTACAGGTAAAATTTGTCGGGTGCAGGCTTTTTTTAAATGTTACCTGCAACAGTCCAGGTATGCAGAAAAAGTATTTCGAGCCTTGGATATAGTATGTACATGTACAAAAGAGCTTACTAGTAGAGAGAACAGTCAACTGTTGCTTTTCTGTCCATACTTCTCGACACATATACAAAAACACTGGTTTTAAGCTTGGTAAAAAAACTGTGTTTTTGTAACCTTGAAACAATGTTTCTTTTTGAAGTTGCCCAATTCCTCGGCATCGAGTTTCTGAAAATTTTACCACTATTCTTGTGAAGCTAAAGACACTCTGTAGTTGATTTGGGTACTCTTTGTTATTCTCAGCACTTGACGAATTACTGTCCTACCGTGATTTCCCTGTTTTTGGCCAAATAATGGAAATTCGCCCCAATACTTGCTGCCTTGTTGCCATGGCAACCAAGAATATTAAGCCAAAACCTGATAGAAAGGTATCTTGGAGTGTATTGTATCATTTAATTACACAAAATGTGAAAAAAGAACTGAAGTAATGCAGTCAGTGCTTGCAGACCTTAGCAACGTCACACAAGTACATGGCGAGGGGGTATCCAAACTTCAGGGGGTATGTACAGGGGGGTTAGAGTTTTACAATTGCCTAATTTTTGTGATTTCTGTGTTTATATAGATCATCTCCATATTTTAGGATGCGTATTTCAAAAAGTTTGTACTAATGTCCCCCCCTACTAAAAGAGATCCGAGCCAAAAATGAACGGCTGCACGGACGCATGTTTTTAGCGGTGAGAAATTCCCTTTTAGCCAGCGGAGCTGATCTCAAAAGTTAGATTGGTGAAAACTTATTTGTAACTGAAGACATTAGCAGGTAAAGTTTTGCAGCCGCGCGCTAGGTCGGAGGTACACAGTCGTGGGTTCTGAGTGGTGCGGTTGTACACTAGCAGCGAAAAAGTGCCTTTTGTGGGGATTGACTAATCGTAGTTTGTAATTGCTATAAAAAAAGTTCCTACGTATAGTTTACGTTGGCAATTTTTTCCCACGATATAGGGTAAATCAAGGAGCTTTTATCAGATAAAATCACAAATCAGATAAAAGCTCCTTGGGTAAATGTGCTCGACATAGAATTAAAAATCTGCTGAAATTTCACGTAGCTTCATTATAAACGCGCCCATTTAAACCACGAATTATAACAAAGAAGTCTATGGGAAGAAGAAACTCATCAATGAGACCTTAAGAAGCCTGTCTGTATTGACCACATTGTACCTGTCTGGTGAGGGGCACAGTCAAATTGTTCCTACTGCAATTTCTCTTGGTCAACATTTTGTAAGCGTATTTGGAACTAGGGATTTATAAAACCAAGCAAATGTAGTTCATTTATGAAGCCTTGATGAAGAAACGATGATTCAATATTCATCTCTAGTAAGCTAAGGGGTGAGGCTGGCATGGGGGTGTGGAAACAGAAATTGTACCACAGCACCCCCTATCTGCTACAAACGGTATTACCTCAAATTGCACCTGTTAATTTACTTGAAATATTACCAGTCAAGTTATGTTATCTCTAGTGTATGCAATGTGTATCCTTACTTGTTAGAATGCTGCAATATGCACAGGTCCTCTCGATGTCTCCCTTGTACATCTGGAGGAGAAAATATTGAAAAATTTGCACCATTATCTTCACATACTTTATAAAGTCAACTAGTAGTTCCACATGTAAGATAGGAGATATTTCCTAACATCTATGTAGTAAATTTCAATCCGAAGTATCTTTCTGTGGAATTGAAGATATTAAATGAAAGACCAGAGAAAACATGATTACACATACTGCTAGTCATGATACATGTGGAATGAAAATAAAGTGTCAACTTTCACAGTTCAAGAGAATCTGGAGTAAAAGCCATGCTAAATGCACTAGTTTTGTCAGTTGAATTACTGGGTAGTATGATTCCATTTACATCATTACTGTCTTCATTTCAGTGGTATGTTTTACAGATATCAAGATTTTTGGCTTCAATATTGAAGGTTTAATGAAATATACATTTTCTGAACTCCAGGCTCTATGCACATGTGTTCACATCTTATTGTGACAAGGTTCTTACCTAGTCTTTATTTTGTGTCAATATTTCCAGATATTACACCAGCTTTGTCAAAATAATTTTTGTTTCATACAAGACAAAGTTGTGTAAAATTGTGTAAAATAAAGCTTCTGGCTAAAACACTATTAAATTGTTTGAAGAATGTGCACTTTTCTTCTGAACAATGCATATTGTACCTTGAACATGAAACTGTCTGTCCGTCTAACTTATCAATTAACCCATCCTCCTTCTTTATGTTACATACTGCAAATAAAAGACAACAATGCAAGAATTTGTAAGAGTGTACAAACAGTTTTATTGTATCAACACACTTCACAAATAACCACTATAGTATCAACAACACACTTTTTCAAACGGCACATCTTCAAAACGACTGACCCCATGTAGAGAAGTGATCTATACAAATATCATCATCATCATCATGTTTGTTTGCAGCCACGGGAACCAGCCTGGTATCCATCCTTGTCTAGTGCCAGTCCATTCCCCCGATCGCTTCCCTCCACAGAATACTCCGGCAACCCTTTCCCGTTCAAACATTTTGCCGTTACGGTGTGAATCATTTCAGGTATCAAATTTAAATAGTTCTCATTGTAAGGAGTCAGGGATGAACAAGTCCATTAGCCCAATTGCCCAGGGCAAGTGAAAGTTATGATTGGGCAAGCGCAGATGACCATAAACTTGGAGACAGTCAGAAATTTCACTTCCAGTTCAGACCAATATTCAAATATCAAACTACCATACTCTAACAGGTCCCAAACTATTCTGTGGTAAAGCAATCGGTGGAGCGAAAAGGAGCTAGAATAGGATGGACTCTAGGCTAGGCAAGAACATGGACAACATGAGAAGTGCACATCGAATGGGATTGTGGACTAACTAGTAAGAGATTCAACACAGAAGTTACTGTAAAAGTCGTCATATCTCCACTCTTTTACAGCTACATGTGCTATGCTGGAAAAGTACCAGCAACAACCTTATTGAGCAGTTGGGCATGGAAATTCTATCTACAATGTATGATCTTGTGTTTTCTTGCACAGATACATTCTTGGCAAATAGGTCCTTCGTAGGCAGGCAACAGAATCTATGCTCCAGTAAGATTATAAGTGCACTCAAACAAAATTCGATCCTACCCGTACAACATAAACTAATAACCTAATAACATTCCCAAACTTTTTCTTTTCTTTTCATGCAAACAAATAATTTTTTTTTTCAAGTTTTCTTGACCACTAAACTTCTTCTTTTTTCAAACAGTCCTAATTTCTTTTAAAGCAATGGTACATGTAAGACACAAAATGTAAGTAACTGAAATGAATTAACAAAGCTCTCTCATTATCAATCCTCAAGAACAGCTCTGAAACAACATTTTTCTGAAATATTACACATCAGATTCTTTCCTACAATAGAGAGAAATGGGGGGTTTGTAAAAAATATTGCGAATTGAAAGACAAAAATATTTTGAAACTTCCCTTTTCTTGTAACAATTGTATCTAGTCATTGAACTGCCAGAAAATCCCACAGTAGAGTTCTTGGTCCCATATGCATGCATTCTTCTTGTAATTCCTCCTTTTTATTTTTACTCCAAAAAGAAATTGTGCGTTCAATTTTCAATAATGTGAGAATAGTAAATAAAGGTTTCAGATTTCAATTACTGAGCAAGAACTTGCCAATTTCCGAACTATGAATATTTTCAGTCAATACATTTCCAGAATACTTGTTGGAGAACTTTTAAACAAACTATTTCAGGACTTTCTGTAGTACAATGTAGGTAGACAAGAGATAAATCTGTCCAAAGATTCCATATCAGGTGTTTCCTAGCTCAAAACTTGTCAAAAGTACCAGAAAACAGATGCAGTTTCCAAAATGAAACAAAGGCCTTCTTTACGGAACATCTTAACACGATTTTTGAACATAAACCCTCCACACAAAATGTACAATGATGCAAAGGATTAACAACATTCTCCTATCTACTGTGTCTTACATACACCTGTATCCACAGGCAGTTTCCATGGTAACAAGCAGTTTCCATAGTAACCTGCAGTCTGTTTCCATGGTGACCTGCAGACTGTTTCCAAGAAAAGCTGCAGTCTGTTCCCATGGTAACCTGCAGTCAGTTTCCATGGTAACCTGCAGTCTGGTTCCTAAGTAACCTGCAGGATGTTTCCATGGCGACTTGCAGGCAGTTTCCATAATGACCTGCAGGCAGCTTCCATGGCAACCTGCAGGCAGTTTCCATGGTAACCTGCAGGATGTTTCCTGCAGAAGACATCCCATAATGCATCACACTTCCTCTAAAACAGCCCTGAGAACCTTGGGGTGAAATCCGAAGGGAATCGTAACCATGGAAACAACAAAGTCTAGTGCTAACGTCCTTTGGTAACTTACTAGTTTCAGATTTTGCAATTCTCCACTGTGGAAACTGCCTGAGGTAGTCTCTTTTTCTTAATTTTTGAAGGATATTTTAAAGAGTTGTCAAACATTAGTCTTATTTTTGGCCTATCTGTTATCTATCAAAGTTGTGTGAAAAACACAACAGTAGGTTTTAGGTTTGTTTGTTTTTAGTTGGGAAAGGGTCTACAGTAAGACATATCAAACTGCTACCTACAAAGTTTTAGAATTCTGATGTAAGCCAGCCCAGGAAACATGTACTTTTTTTGTATTGACAGCACAGATGACTACAGAAGCAACCTGTCAACTCACATCCAGATTTTCCAAGAATTTGACATTGATGATTCCACTGAAATATCAGATTGTTGAAATTGTAATAGGTGCACTTTGGTGACTTCTGTGTAAACTTTACAAGCTGGTGCTGAGAAGATTGGAATTTTGAACAAGGTAAACTTGCCAAGGATCAAAATAGTGAGTATATATATGCTACATTACACAATAGTAAATTGCAACTGAATCAGGACACTCACAAAATCCACGCAAAAAATATCCTAGAATTTCAGGCTGAAATTATATGCTCACTGCAACCAAGGGTTGTTGAGTCTACCTTTATGCTATCCTCTCTCCAAAATAAACACTTCAAAGATTCAATCATAATTTAAGGAAACTCTTTCTTTGAAGCAAAGTTTTGCTAGACATGCATAAACCTTCAACGCGCGACTCTCAGAAACAAAGGACCCTCAGAAGCATTATTTATTGTATTGATTTGATTTAGACTGAAACCAACAGTACCAAAGTTCTCTACACAGACTTTGTATACAAGGGTACACCATGGAAGGCTGGGAAAACTGGGGGCCTCAAAATTCCCTCTGAACAGCACTTTTGTATATTCCATTTCAAAGTCTTAGAAAGGGTAGTCAAGATCACTTTCCTTCCTTGCTTTGAGACTTACTATGTAACACTTTTTTCCATTTTGGAAAATGATCCTGACCACCCCTTCAAAAGAGATAAGTTCTTCCTTTTCAGATTGTTCAATCCCAAACACAACTCATGCTATGAAAAAGGCACCGCCACTGAGGCGTCGCCAAAATGTAACCATTGGAAGTTTTGATGTTTTTAGAGTAGTCAGTGCTTTTGAGAGAGGTGGAGCCCCTCCCTACCTTCCCTAGTGCACCCTCTGTGTCCATTCTCCCATAGGCCCAAGCTTTCGTGTACCCATACCATCTCCATTATTATATAGGAGAGGTAACAGTACACACCAAATTCTAGTTCTGACACCATGTTGATCTCTTCTGCACAACCTCTGAACTCAGTAGTCACACTGCAGACAATGGAACTTGAAGCTGCTCTTTTTTCCTACCTACTTTACCAAAAATTATCAATAAACTAAAAGCTAGCTAATTCTAAATCCAAAACTTTTCCAGTAAAAACAATCCTAGTTTTTCTTGAAATTGCCCATATTTGACATTTCTTTTTCCCTTATATGGAAACACTTTTCCTTTACAAACATCCACACTAACTCCAATCTTTTCCTTCACAGTTTCCTGACAGTTTTAAAGTTTTCCTATCCTATTTTCTCACAAACATTTCCCAATTACATTCTAACCTATCATATCTGTCAAAAGTCTTCATTATGCAAATTGAGGTCAAAGGTCACACAGGAGGAAACAACATGGCTGCCAGACCCAGGATTTAGTGCGCGTGGAAGCCTGGAAACCCGTGGAGGCAGCAAAAAACGATACGCGGCAATTCCCGTAGCCTACACCCTAAGGATCTCAAGGCAGTTGTTATAACAGATGGCGATCCAGTCGGGCTGGGTGGAGGCCCACTGGATCTGGTTGATCTCTCCGTCAGACGTGTACGCGAGAATCGGGTCCTCGATGACGCGAGGCATCTGCTGGATGTCCCAGATCAGCGCCTGGTGGTCGTCCGCGGACGTGCAGATGTGGCACGAGGAGTGGGGCGCCCAGGCCATGCCGTTCACACAGGCACGATGGTTGTTTAGCCTACAGGAAACACACACAGTCAACATTAGGTTGCATGGGACATTTATCATGTAAGATATATTTACATATTTTTGATCTCCACCATAGTACGTTTTTCTTTTAAGTGCTTAAGTGTCAAAATCTTTCCGACAGTATTTATCTACAGGTACTTTAGTTCAAATGGCATTCACTAATTGTTTTTAAAACTGCAGGCCTGGGGCTTTTTTGTTAGAAACTTTAGAAGGGCAGAACTCAAGAAAGTATCCATAGATTTTGATGATGAACTCAATGAACAGAAGACCTAATCTTCCACTGGTATCATGATAGAGGTAATGTACAGTATTTACATTGTAACAGGGAAAATTTGCCTTAGCTCTTTTTGATAAGCACAATGAACAGTGGAGCAAAGTTTAACGTCCTATCAAAAGGACTGACTGTAACCTTTTCCAGTAGCGTGCATGTCGGGTGAGCAACACATCCAGCATTCGAACTAATTGGCTTTTTGTTCACTGACTGCATACATGCTACTGCTGCTGACCAGTACTTACCTGGCCACAGGTGTGCAGGGCACTCGGACGTCCAGAATGATGACCTCCAGACTGTCCATGGCCATGGTGGCCAGGTAGTTAGGGTCCTGTTTGTTCCAGCAGAGCCGCAGGAGGGGGTGGTGGGCGGGGTCTGAAACATGGCCAACAACCAATCAGTGATCTTCAGACTGTTAATCTAATTAACCTACTGGGGAAGTACCACTAAGTGATCTTCAGATTGTTAATCTAATTAACCTTATGGGAAACAACCAATCTTCTAATTTAAGAACTTCATAATCGTAATGCAATATTCTAGTACAGAACAATTAATGAACCCTTTATATACATGCACCAACTTGAAAATTCAATAGATATTTGACATTGTAGTGACCTTCATAGATGATGGTGGAATGTTCCAGGTGTCGAAGGTCGAACATTCGGACAGAACCGTCGGCCCCGACGGAAGCGAACATGTCCCTCCCGCCACCCGCACGGCTGAACGCGATATCGTACACCTGCGGGGAAAAAGGGTAGATGATGCATACCTCAAACAATAGAAGGGGGAGGGGGGCTCCAACATATTCTTTTAACTGTTATCTAACTAAGTATTGTATAAGGATATACACCACCACCATCTATTGAACACAACACAAAAAGGCACAATGTTTAAAAAGTCTTCAACTGATAATATTGTAAAACCCAAAATATTGGTTTTATGTTTGCAGTGCACCCTCACCAAGGAAAACACGTGCAGTCTTCTGTATTCCTTTAAACTCAAATCAAAATGCCTCCTTTTACCCACTTATCGCAAAAATAAGTTCCTGCAAACTTGAAATGATTCACGGTAAAAGTGATAGCACTATGGAATCCTGACAATACTGTAACTACTAGTACCACTGTATTAAATGCTGCATTAATGCTGATACTGAATAAAATATGTTTGATCTACCAATATACTACATGATTCTAAAACAACATTACATCATAACATAACAGCCATACTCTACTTCTAATCTACTTCAACTACAAAGTGTCTGGGAAGCCTAATGGCTGTACGTATCCACTCAGGAGGGTCCCCGAAGTGCCGTACCTCCTTGTCGTGTGCGATGAGCTGCGTCTTGACGTGACCTGAAACCAGATTGACCCTCCCGAGCACCTGCCCTGTCTCCAGACCCCAGATGGTGCAGGTGGTGTCGATGGAACTGGTGCCTAAAAGGTTGGGGTCAACCTGGGAAAAAAACACAGGGACAAAACATGTTACAAACCAGTATGTATGGTATGTGTGTATGACATTGTGTGATGTGTGTGGGGTTGGTTCCCTGTGATTTTCGTGTCAATGGCTCAAAATTCTTTTTTTCTGCATACCTGCACTGGTGCAGGTGGCATTGAAAATTACCTGCACCAGACAAATTTTACCTGCACCACTCTGAATTTAGGAAGTATGGATCATACTGAAATTGTTCAGAAACCATTATTCTATACTTAATAGGTGGTAACAGTCAAAGCAGCTAATAATAATCGACATCAGGGTTGTAGCCAGCCTGAAATCATTTTCCGTCCCCTTGATTTTGTATGGAAGTCCTATCAAGCTCGCAATGTTCCTAGGGGGGTCAGGTGGCATGTTCCCCTGAAAATTTTGAAATCTAGACCCTAGCCCTCTGAAACTATTTCCTGCATTTTGAGGTGTAAATATTGCTAGTAGATTAATAAGCTGTTCAAATTTCAAGTTTTTTTTATATCATTACATATTGATTTTTGTCCATCACAGAGGACGGAATGGTCAATTTTTTTTCCGTCCCCAGCTTCAAAATTCCGTCAAAGGACGGAAGGACGGGTGCTACACTGTAGCTACAACCTTGATCGACATGCACTTACCCCATAGGATGTTTATGTATAAAACCCAGTACATGGACCAGTGCAGGTTAGGTGCAGGTAGACATCAGAAATACCTGCACAGCTCCAATGTTACCTGCACTAACCTGCATATGCAGGTGGTATTTCGAGCCCTGGTCATGCATGTGTCTATGTGTATGTGATGTGTATGTATCTATGTCTGTGTGGTGTGTATGTTTGTGTGTCTGTGATGTTAACGTGTGTGTATATGATATTTGCATGTGTGATGTGTGTGTGTGATCGCTGATGAGTATGTGTGTTTGTTGGTGGGTTTTGTGTGGTGTGTGTGTGATGTGTATATGTAAATGTGTCTATGTGGGACTGTTTGTGTGTGTGTGTGTATATGTATGTGTGACTGTGAGTGTGCATAGTAGTTTGTGTAGTGTGTATGAATTGTCTGTGTGTGGGGATGCATGTTGGTTGAGTGTGAGCTATATTTCTACAAAGTTTCTACAGTCAAACGTACATAGGCACTCACTGCTGGTGTTGTTTACACGAAGATAGGATTTTAAAATATGCCAGTGGGAGTTGCCACCAAACAGATTCCTTTCTAGCAAACTGGACTTTTGTTTTGTTTTGTTTTGAGTATCACCCATTCGAAAAATTTCACAGACAATAACATCCAGGTTAAGGCCACACCAATTTAATTTCTTGGTTCTCGAATTTTTCAGGAAAATTTTGGGGCGGGCGGTCAAAAAAATAAATTCAAAAAAAATTTGCAAAAAGTCTGGGGTGAACATATGAGGCTTATATGACACAAAAAAACAAGGTTAGCAGTCAAGTTTTCAGCTTTTCATGGCATGATTTATCCAATGAATCTCTTCTTTTGATTCTTCCAACGCACTACTACATACACACCACAGACTTCTACAGCGCCATGTTGTTTGGAAAAAAATGCAAGAAGCTTATTGTTTGGTTTCTATCATGTGACTACAAAGAAGCTCTCTGATTGGTTTATCAGCAGTATGTACCCCTGGAATGTTTTTTTTTACAGGTCTGCGATAGCAAAACCTATATTGTTATTCTTGGGACTAATTTTTTTTCCAAATCGAAAAAAATGGGTCGGGAAATCCGAGAACCAAGAAATTAAATTGGTGTGGCCTAAGGTCCGTACCATTTTTATTTAAACCACCTAGACCTGAATTTTCTGTATATGTTCCCTCCTCTACAAATGTACATACTGATACTGCAAGGAACTAAACATGCAAATATACACATACCTCGTTCCAGTCGAAGGATGTGAGTGGTGCACAGAAGTCCGAGTTCTTGTTGTTGTTCAGCAGACATTCCAACCTGGTGTCATTCTCGTTAACCCGCCACACCCGCAGGTAGTCCCCTGATGTGGCCACCAAGTCTGGGAACACACCCTTAGGAGCAAACATGTTCAAGTTAGAATAATGGATTGAATGAGCAATCTCCAAGCAGATGTTGAGAGGTAAAATCTGTACGCTTCAAGTCTCTCTCATGTGTAGACTGCCTGAATAATCAAAGTTTATAATAGAAATGGGTAGCTACAAAATTGCAACAATTTCGCTTGATATCTTCTTGAAGAATGGCAATTATGTTTGAGTACATCTCTTGTTATTCCACAGCACAATTATCACATCATCATAGTCATGTTTGTGTACTAATATTATACTCTATAAACTATATACAATACAATGTCGTACACAAAGTGATATGGTAATTATTGTCTTACACTTTTCAGTTCACCTTTATGCATGGGGTACCCTATGGCCATTGTTTTTAAATGAATGGTGGTTTTAAACTGAAATATTAAAAAAATATTGCAAAGTGAAACCATCATCCGATCCGTTGACTTGATATCCCTATTAAATACCATCTTTTCAAAACATGTAGGTTACCCCGTGGACAAAGGTAAACTACCGGTAGTGTTACATGTATATCAACAATTTGAGTCATGGCCAATATACACAGAATGGACTGCAACATTACTTGTACATCCATTCTCATGTATTTTGATGCTCAATTAGAGCTACAATTGACATGTCACTGATTGGAAAATTGAGTTACCAAGACTCGCTCCAAAAATCAATAAAAGGTCAGAGAAGTGCTTTCAATACATTTGTACTTTGGTTTTCAATTTACCTTGACCCAAGGCTTGATGCAGAGGGTACTCTATATAAATAGGGAATGTTCAACATCAAAATTCTGAATTCTGAATCAATTTGAAGCATTTCGTATATACTAACATCAAGGCTAATTTATGAAGTAGCATATAGTGGTATTTTTTAATTATTTTTTAACTGTAATATACCCATATCTTGCATCTACACCAATTGCATTCTATCTTTTGTTATATGGCTATGGATGCTTGCATAGTTCCTTATGAAATTTAAGTATTGTAGTTAATTTTTTTCATACTTCCTGCTATATGACATTGTGTTCTATGCATTTTCCTACATGTATACATGTATCAGTGCATTAGCATTATATGAGTATATTCATATTTTCTTAAGTCAAAAGAATGAAAATGGGGGACAAAATTTGGTGGTCTCAACTCCTGACATCTAACATGTACATGTACCAGTGCTCAAAATCCCTTGTTCAGCCAGGTTACCCAGGTTGCAACCTGAGTCAAAAGCCAGGTTGCACCATCAACATTTCAGGTTGCCCCACTTCCAACCAAGTTATCACTTTTTCCAAATCAGCTACTTATCCATATCTTTTCTTTCAGTTAGATGTAACTACTTATGTTTTATCTAATCTAGAAATTAGTACAAAAGCTTACGCAAGTAGGTGGGGGAAAAGCGGTGTTGCAACTGTAAAATTTTAGGTTGCACACTGGGTTTAAATCAAGTTGTGCCAAGCAAAATGTGGTTGCGTATGCAAGTGTGTATTTCAAGCACTGTGTACTCAACTATATATAGTATAGCTGTATAATTTACAATGGGCCCACTAATAGCATTCCGTTGTTTGCTAGCATTGGGGCCACCGAATACCACAGCCAACTGGCAACAAACCTTTGCTAGTCTAACATGCATTTACAGTCAAGCAATTACCGACAGTGTTTGTAACTTAAGTGGTGGACATATTGAAGAATTAATACTGTAGTTAATATAAAAAAAAAGTGCACTCAATTTAGACGCATGTATTTTTTACTCACAAGGCAACCTGTTTTACCACAAACTGGTTGCCGCAGCCAAAAATTTGGTTGTCCAAAATAGTTGGCAAATCCATGTACCCAGCTGTCATTTTCATCTTGGTAACAAAAAGGTAAAGGAAGCTATAACAGTGCTTGAAATACCCAGTTGCATACTTGCAAATGCAACCACATTTTGCTTGGTGCAACTTAATTTCAAACCTAGGTAGCACTGTGTGCAACCCAGGGCTTTAGCCAGCTCGAAATTTTTTTCCGTCAGCCAATTACAATCGTCGCGAAAACTGCGAAAATTAATTAGAAGGACTGAACTGAGACCTTGAAAAACGGGTTTTTATGAGATTATCGTATGCGAAAGGGCGCCGACACACATTGTCAACAATCATAACAATAGCAAAACAAACAGTGTGTGGCTTTTACGGCCGTGGACGGCGTCCCCAAGCCGCCTGTAGCTTCCACCAAGGACTTTTGTCCGTCAAGGTTGACGGATTGGTTTAAAATTTTTCCGTCAGACGCTGCACATTTCCGTCAATTGACGGAAAAACGGACGCTGGCTAGAGCCCTGGTGCAACCTGAAATTTTGTACATTGTAGTTGGAACACTGCTTTCCCCCACCTACATGTATGTGTATAAGTTTTGTTATTTTTTTCTTGATAAGATAAAACATAAGTAGTTACATGTAACTAAAAGGGAAACTCTGATAATGAACAAGTAGCTGATTTGAAGAAAGTACAAGTAATAACTTGGACGGGGGCCAACCTAAAATGTTAATCTTGATGGCGCAACCTGGCTTTTGACTAGGTTGCTGCCTTGGCAACTTGGCTGAAAAGGCATTTTGAGCACTGGCTATAGTCCCAAAGCCTTTTTGAGGCTGTAGGGGAAGTGGGTTGTTATTTACTGTGTCTAGGGCACGGTATAGGGCTTTCTCACGCGGCGGCCATGATAGATCGAAGAAGAGGTCAATGAGGCAAACAGACAAAACTTATTTCTAAAATCAGGTCCCATTTAGTTTTCCCCCAAACCACACAAACTTTCATGATATAAGATAGAATAATAAATATTACAAGAAGTGTTATGCACCGAAAGATGTAGCAATTTAGAGTAGTGTAGACTGACCCCATAGTCCCTTAAGAGATGCAAAATAAAAACATAATAATGCGAATTTTTAACGAATTTGCAGCCATTCACTTATTGGTCGATTTCCTAATTGGCAGGCTACCATTGGTCGAACTGCTAATTATGATGGACAGCCTTTTGTTTGCCACATTGAACTCGTTTTAGATATATCATGGCCGCCGCGTGAGAAAGGTGTATTGGAAGGCAGAGCCCAACCCTTTCCTTCTTATCCTTTTTACCTCCCCAACAGTCTACTGAAGTCAGGTACTTATTTTTACACCTGAGGAAAGTCGTGTAAAGTCCATATAAAGGGTACAGCATTGCTGGCATGTCAGAGGATTCAAACCCAGGACATCTGGGCCACACACCCTTAACGTTATGCCGACACAACACCACAACTTGCCTAAGAAGATAGCTGGGCAAACAAGCTGTCGTTTTTCTTCTTGGACACATCCCATTTACTCCATCATGCAGACATCTGTCTAGGCTATGGAAAGTTAGGTACCCCTTCAACTGGCTAATGTGCCAAATGGCAGAGATAGCAAAACCATTGCACAGGACTGGTGCAAGTATAAAATGTTCATTTTTCTTTAGGCCATGTCAATTTTATTATATGGATGACATCCTTAGGCAATCCTAAAACTGATGCGAGCATGCAAATAAAAAATTTGCCTTTATTATGAAATGTGGTAAGAAGTATATGAAGTGGTTAGGAATGTTGAACAAATCACACAAAGTATGGTTACCAGTTATACATGTATTCATAACAATAGAGTCTGCATTTTTGTTCTTTCAGTTTCATATCTTCTTTGGCATCCAACAACATTAGAATTTGTTTTCCGATATTATTTGCAACCAATACTAGCATGACGTCCACCAAATAAGTTCTAAGCATCCACAAAATGAAATATTTAAAAAAAGCTCTCTTCTATATTCAACCACTGGGCCACACCAATTTAATTTCTTGGTTCACGGATTCGCTCCCTCCTATTTTTTGGGAAAAAAAAAAAAAAAAATTACCACTCAGCAAATTTTCACCATTAATGAAACAATTCACCAACTTTCTGGTGTAGCAAATTGGCCTTTATATTATAAGCTCCTTAAAGTGTGGGTACAGGTGCTGTTACTGTACAAAAAGTGTTTTTGTACTTTTTTCAAGCTGAAAACTTTTTTCTTTATGTTTTGGATTAGCCGTTGCCATTACCCCAACCATTTTACAACTTTTATTTTTATTTCGCCCTCTCGCTCCACATTTTTTATGAAAAAATCCGTGAACCAAGAAATTGAATTGGTGTGGCCCTGTGGCTATAGACTTGGTCCTTTTATGTTTTCCAATGGAGAGACTTTGAGTGATTACTCATGCAGCAAATGGAATACATACATTGTAAGGGATTTTCTTCCATCAACCATCTAAGGACTAAGGAACAAAACCATCTAAGAGACGTCTTCTACCATCATACAAAGGATGACTTCCGCATGTAAACTAATATGATAAATGGAGGAAATGGTGTATCCACTTCCCAGAGGACTTGTGCTACATCCCTACCTAATGGTGTGGACATTTTTCTGCGTGAGTTCACAAAGCATCCCTTTAGAATCGTAATGTATGGCTATTCCAAGCCCTTACATGTGCAAGGCTTTCCATCAACTAGCAACTGAACAGGAACCAAAATTGAATTTTTGTAACCCTCTATTTCATAATTGGAATGATCTTAGATGTAAATGCATAAAAAATGTATCAAACTATATGATACAAAACACATAAAAAATATACCTTCTTTTGAAATTACTTAGTTCCTGGAAAATAACTGTTTTCATCTAATTAAAACGAATCATTTTCTAATTATTACAGATCATTCAAAGATATAACGTTCTGCAAACATGAGTTTGTTGCTTTCATCATTATGCACATGAAAAACTTCATTGCAGTGGTATGTACCAAAGTGCTATATTTTCTCGTAGAAAAAAATTAAATTTGGGGCAATAAAACCTGATGAAGTCATCCATATGGCCCAAGTCAAATTTAGAATTTTTCATGTCCATTTATTAATATTCGTTACAATTCCATTCTTTTAATAAATTAATGAGAAAACAATGGAAGGTCAAAATGCCAATTTAGCCAACCTTAAAACCTTAGGTGGTAAGATTCTATTTCTAGAAACCTCGAGTCTTTGAAAGGATTACCTACAAATATGACACACATGTAGCGCGTAGAGAAAAACCATCGCCGAGAGGATTTGCGTTCGATACGTTACATGCACTACTGGGGCATTAAAACCGCCCGTAACATGCTCGAGTAGTGATTCCGCCATTCAGACCATCATCCTTTGATGGATGGGTCTGTCTAGTTCCACAATATTCATGATATTATCTCTAAGCGTTTTCCATTTCCGGCTTTGTCGTAACATTGGGTAGCGTATCATTTTCCACATGAAATTCAGATAATGCATGGACAGATATGGCCACTCTTTGTTGTATATCTTTTTATGCAAATGGACAAATTTGAAATCATAGAACAATTTTTGCCATCTGTACTGGTATTAGTTTTTTTCTCATGCAAATTGTAGGGTTCTACTTCTAGCCATTATTTTACTTTTTAGTTCAGTGTAATGGTAGTGGTGAATATAACAAAGCCACCATGGCATGGCATGGTCTTGGCCCTTTGGGAGATTTTCTAAATGTAAGGCACATGTAAAAAGTTGGAATCTAAAAGTTGGTCCTTAATTCTTTTTTTACCAATGTTTTAATTTGAAGGATTTTTTGGTCAGTTTGGTAGGTTACACATGTATATCATATTTGATCAGACAGTGTTCCATATTCAAGCAAATACTAGCAAAGAACCATTGAGCAAGCTGAAAATAATTTTATTTTTTAGTGTTCCTCATTGTGTTTTTTTAAAGGTAAACACATGCACATCCGAGTCCAAATGTGTGTTTACCTTTGAAAAGTAGTCACTGCTTGATGAAGATTCTATAAACTATGTACATTCATGACTAATGAATCTCTTCAATGAAAGATATTAAGAATTCAAAAATGTATTGGCTAGAACCCTGTATTGTATTCTCAATACTTGAAGTGATTCACTAGTAATGGATCAACATAATGGAATAAAAAAAGTCTACATGCACGTCTATTGCTTGCTACATGTACGTACAACGAATACACACAATTGCAGTTGTCTTTCTTGCAATTTTCTTAAACTTTAAAGAAATACAAAGCAGAACAATGGACAAAGCCCCATCTTCTTGGCCCCTTAGCTTCACAACAAAGCCAGTATTTTGTAAGCAGGAAGTAGCCAAGAAGAGGCCACAGGTCAAGACTTATGTAGGATCACCATAATCTGCAGTTTCCACTTGACTGGTGCCCATTCATACATGTTGTACAGCAAGGACTTAGCAAATTAGAGTGAAGCACCTTTAAATTGGGGGCAAGAAATGCTTTTTGTGTGGTTACTTTCAACATTGTAAGTTACCAGAAATCTTACCATTAATTATTCACACTTTTGCCTTTGGAATGAAAAATACTGTTCCTTTTTTCGTAGCTTAAGCCACACCATTTGAATTTGTTGGTTCATGTATTTTCAAAACTTCAAAAAATATGCTTAACAGGAAAAATATAAGGAAAACAAAGCCCAAGGACTAGGTGTAACCAAAAATTAAATTGGTGTGGCCTTAGTCTGCCAATAAATTTGCCTCAGAGGGTCAAGATTTCAACATTTTCCTGGAGAATGCCATTGGACCCCCTAAGGATTGTGTGCCTCTTAATTCTTATCTTATGCAATGCGCCACACCAAAAACACAACATGGTAAAACTGGCTCCGCAATACCCCCCACCCCGCCATGTGAAAGTTCCTGTTACTGCCTCTGCTTTTGGTTTAGCTTGATAGTAATTCATACAAAGCTGAATTTTTGCATTGCAAAAGTTGCAGGTCTATATTTTCCACTACAATCTGGAGCTGTACCTATGTAATTGAAGGTACAACTGTCATGTTTGGATTTCAAGCAAAAGCTTTGTTCAACACTAGGGCTGGGTACCGGTACCGAAAATTCAGGTCCAGGTCCGGTTCAGGTCCAGAAGATCAGGTCCAGGTCCGGACCTGAACCTGGACCTGATGCAGTATGACTCTAGCCTGGTATCCAGCCGTAATATAGCTAGAGAGGAAAGAAGAGACTTGGAAGCTATATTACGGCTGGATACCAGGCTAGTATGACTCATACCAATGGTCCATTTCACTACAAAGAAATCTGTTTGGTGGAGTATTAGACTTACACTGACGTTTTAAAATCCTACAACGCTAACTGCACCTGTACGATTGACGGTAAAACTTGGTAGAAATGACTATAAACTCTACTCTACTTCACTCTTTTTATTTTCTTCCACCTGCAAGCGTCAAAACTTGTGAATGCCTGATAAAATAATCTGTTAATTTTCTAATCGGTCCAACATCCGGTCCAGCTAATTTTTTCAGGTCCGGTTTTTCTGGACCGGTCCGATAAGAAAAACCGGTTTTGTACCGGTACGCTGTACCGATACCCAGCCCTATTCAACACTAATGACTTCGGCATAGGCTTAGACCCAACAACAACTACAGAAACATTTTTATGTCCCTCACGTAGTACTCTTTCCCTAACAAGCCACGAAGTTCCACAAGGATAACGACGGAAGAACGGGCTATGGAAGCAAACCTTAATCCTGTTACTGGTAGTCTTAAGTACCAAATCCTTAAATGGCTCCTCGAGTACTTGCTTTTATCAGCTTCTTAGGCTGGCATTTTTACAGTTACCTTACAGTTGAAATCCTGTTACAAACTGTGTGTACATAGAGAGTGGGGACTTGCAAATCTCATAGTCTCTAATCTAAACTAGAAAGGCAACATTTTTGCAAAAATGCAAAATGTTTACCCTCTACTAGCCTTGTGTCAAGCTACTCTCAAACAATTTGCTATATCATTAGGCTCACTCCAAAGTAGTGTGAGAAAGTGAAAAAAAAATTGGGGCTATGAATGGGGTATTTGCGTAGCCTGACGTGATAGCCAGCCCAGGTAGACAGGCCTGGTGCATAGTCTAGCCTTTTCAGTAAACCCTTTCTGCCAGGAGGAAGAAAGAAAAAACAGCAAAAACAAAATGTTTTCCCAAAGAATAAAGAATCAGTTTCTAGCAAGCTAACCCTCACAATGTGTGTTACAATATAGCCCCGTTCATGATACCAAAAATGAAACGGTTCTATCGGTTAGGCCTGGAAATCCGACAGCAAACGACAGGAAACGGTTTGCATTTTGCGTTCACGATGCAAACTTGCAAACCGTTTCAGTTCCTTGAAAAGGTAAGGTAATGCGACCTCTGACCCCTGAGGTTGTTGTGATCTTGCCCTAACTTGTACTTCTGTGTCAGATTATTGGTCTTTGATCGAAATTGAACCAATGTCTTACTGAATTCGAAGCTGGGTTCTGTTATGACCTTGGAAATGCCTATGAAAACATTGTGGTCCCGATATATGCCATGCTATGACATTTCCACTGGATCTCCTGACACATTCCCCTTACGATATCAGGAATGCTAGCTCCTCAGTCGACCAAGAGGCGGCCCGATTATAGAAACTAATCGTACGATTGAAAACGCGGCCGAAACAGCCGAATGACAAGTTAAAAATTGTACTTTTGCCCCGTGGCGCCACCAAATATGAACGCACATGCCCGGATGTAAAACGGATCGCGCCGCTTTTGCGTTCATGATACAAATTCGCAATTCCGGATAAGGAAGAAACCGTTTCAATACTACCTCGCGAGGAGGTTCCGAACAAACCGTTTCCTATCGCTTCAGATCCGTTTCGGACCGTCCATGATGACAAAACTTATCCGTTTCAGCTGGCCTAACCGATAGTAACCGATAGAACCGTTTCATTTTTTGTATCATGAACGGGGCCTATGTTAACAACTGCAAGAGTTTAGAACATGACATAAATTACATTTTAATAAGAAAAAACTATGTGCTGCAATTAAAAAAGCACATATACTTATAGTGTTATACTTTTCCAAATACATGTGTATTGACATGTCAATTCTACTGGCATGGCATAAAAAAGCTTATCTTCTAACATTAAATCATAAATCTGGTATACGAACCTTTGCATCTGGTATCCACATGATCTTGGTGGTTGGGTATGGGTGGTCGAAGGTTGATCGGACCACGAAATCTGACGTGTCTTCATCTAACGACACAACCTATTTTGGGATAGAAGAAACATCAAGATAGAGAGATCTGTACTGTTAATAATGTCTATTAAACATGTAACTGAATTTTACAATCCCAGAGATACAAAAAATGCATTTAACAAAATCCTTTTTCTATAAAGTTTGACGGTAGAAGTTGGAAATGACTCTAAACACTATTCTACTTCTTCTTACTTTCTTGAACCGGTTTGCAACAAAACATGTAAAGTTGTAAACCATTGCCAATATAATCTGGTCGTTTTCTACTCAGACCACTGATATTTTTCAGGTATGTTTTTTTATCAGTCTAAAAAGTACTGTCAAGAAAAGACAGTTGTACTAGTAAAAAAAAACACATACTGACAGTGTGTTTGTACCTGACTTTAAATTTAGGTTTCCTACACCTGTACCTGTATCCCTGTACCTGTACCTGTACCTGTACTGTACCTAAACCTGTACTGTACCTGTACTGTACCTGTAAAAGTACCTGTATTGTACCTATACCTGTACAGTATTACAGTATCTGTACATGTACCTGTACCCGTACCTGTACCTGTACCACTACCTGATGTTATGTTTAGGTTTCCTAAACCGAGAGCTGTACCCGTACCTATACCCAATGTTACATTTACTTAGGCTCACAGCCCCTATAATACATGGCCTTTCCTGCGTTCACAAATGATTTCTGACTCACATCCTAATGCTATCTTCCCTGTCACAATTCATGAGCAATGGATCTAGCTTACTATGGCCTTGAATTTTTCATGAAAAAGAAATCAGTTAAGTTCTCCTGAATAAATATCCACTTGAGTTTCGGCGCTATCTCATCTGTTTGCCATCAAGCGCAAATCACGTTTAACAGTCCATGCAAGTTTCCGTAATGGCATATCGTTTAAGCGAGTCGCCGTAGTTTACGCTACCGGGTAGGTAAAACTGTTCTGTCACACGGACCGCGTAATTGTCAGGAGGCAATTTTTCACGTAGTTTGGCGTGCGGTACAGTCGCCCTTCAAACACCCTTCAAAATGTCACAATCGCATTAAATGGGGACGGAGGCATCATTGTCGACTCAACACATGTAATTTGTTGTCTCCACTTTATTTCATACGCAAGTAAATTGCGCTTGGAGGAATCAATTTGGGAACAACACGGCGTTATGAAGCCGCACTGATATTTGGAATGCGTGCTGTTATTGCGATGATTACACGATCACTTAAGCAATCAGCGATGTTGCTATAGCGTCAGAACAGCGTCTAAGCATCCTTTTCAGAATATTTATGGTTGAATTAGGATTTCCAATGCTCCAAAAATAACAAATACATTTTTGCTTTCCCCAAATAGTAAAACTAGTGGATATTTTCCAGCTTCAATCCTGTTTCCTTTTGTGTGTACTACCATTTTCTTGTAATAAAGTTGTATGCAATTCCAGCAAGTAACATTTTCATGTTTTTGAAGAAACTTTACAAAGAAGTCTTACTAGTTACATTGTCATACTTTTATAGCTATTGTCTCGTTCTTGTTAGACTCTATTCTGTTTTTTGTAAAATTCATTTATTGATTTAAAAGATAACTGTCATGCGTTAGGTAGAAATGCCTTGAACATGAATGACTACATATACGGCACATTCTTCAGACCTTATCAAACACAGCTAACCAACACAATTGAACTAGTATGTTCTGTCTCTTGTTTGCAAGATGCTGTCTTCTATATCATAAAGAGAGTAATAGAAATATTAATGTGCCCATTTTTGGAGCACCTCTGAATCTGATGATCTGCTTCTTGCAAATATGTAGCAAGTGTGTCTATATTTGACATTTTCCATTGACAAGAAGAAGCTCTTCAGATAAGAGAAGATCTTCTCTGCATCACGCCCCTCTGGGTACTTTAGCAGCTGTCTACTGAACAATTTTAGTTTTGGAGGGGCTTTACCTACCTCTTCTACAAGAGCTTTGCTACATCCTAGCATTTCTCTAGTTTTAAAAATAGCTACTAGTAGTACTACATAAGCATTGACAATACTTAAGCTTGCAGTGCTCGAAATACTTTATTTAGCTAGGTTGCCCAGGTATTTATTGCTCATGTATTGTAGGACTCCAGGAAGAATAGTGATACTACATTTAGTATCACTAATGGAGATCCAAATAAAACAAACAAACAAACAAACCTGAGTCAAAAGCTAGGTTGCACCATCAACATTTCAGGTTGCCCCACCTCTTATTATTTTCTCCAAATCAGCTACTTATATTATGATTATCCATTATCTTTTCTTCCAGTTACATGTAAATTCTCAATATGTTTTATCTTATTAACTCTTATCAAGAAATAAATACAAATGCTTATGCACGTAGGTGAGGAAAAGTGGTGTTCCAACTGCAAAATTTTAGGTTGCGCATTGCGCTACCTGGGGTTGAAGTTTAGTTGTGCAAAGCAAAATGCATTATGTAGCAATTTAGTGGGTATTTCGAGCACTGTACTACTTGTTACAATTTTCTTCACATCATTTCTACACTTAAAATGAGAAAAACAGCAAGGGTCATTGTAATGTATCCTATAGTCATAACAATATTAGGTTGTTATCTTCTAGTTCTACACAGAGACGTTGTGAACTTTGGCATCTACAGTCCCCTGGTGGATACAGAAATAGTATCGCTGCTAGCAGCTAAAAAGCTCCTCTTTCTAAAAGGTCATACAAAATTTCCCTTGCTGGAAGACAATTCTTTAAATTGTAAGGGGACAATATATTCTACAATGTACATTTTTGGAGGGAACATTTTGAAATCGAAGCATCCAAATAGGGCTTTTTGATGGCATTTCAAATGGCCAGATTTTTAACAAATAGGACTGAGTAGATCTTCTTTCTCAAATGTCATCCTATATTTTTCCCTACTGACTGAGTACTGTACAGCTTTTCGTGTCTTAGGCCCCGTTCATGATGCAAAAAATGAAACGGTTCTATCGGTTAGGCCTGGAAATCCGACAGCAAACGACAGGAAATGGTTTGCATTTTGCGTTCACGATGCAAACTTGCAAACCGTTTCAGTTCCTTGAAAAGGCAAGGTAATGCGACCTCTGACCCCTGAGGTTGTTGTGATTTTGCCCAAACTTGTACTTCTGTGTCAGATTATTGGTCTTTGATCGTAATTGAACCAATGTCTTACTGAATTCCAAGCTGGGTTCTGTTATGACCTTGGAAATGCCTCTGAAAACATTGTGGTCCCGATATATGCCATGCTATGACATTTCCACTGGATCTCCTGACACATTCCCCTTGCGGTATCAGGACTGCTAGCTCCTCAGTCGACCAGGAGGCGGCCAGATTATAGAAACGAATCGTACGATTGAAACCGCGGCCGAAACACCCGAATGACAAGTTAAAAATTGTACTTTTCCCCCGTGGCGCCACCAAATATGAACGCACATGCCCGGATGTAAAATGGATCGCGCCGCTTTTGTGTTCATGATGCAAATTCGCAATTCCGGATAAGGAAGAAACCGTTTCAATACTACCTCGCAAGGAGGTTCCGAATAAACCGTTTCCTATCGCTTCAGATCCGTTTCGGACCGTCCATGATGACAAAACTTATCCGTTTCAGCTGGCCTAACCGATAGTGACCGATAGAACCGTTTCATTTTTTGTATCATGAACGGGGCCTTACTGGAAGACAATCCTTCAATTCAACAAATGTACAAAAACAATATTCAACATTGCATCTTTTTGGAGAGAACATTCTGAAACCTACGCATTGAATTTGACTTTTTGATGGCATTTTTTATGGCTTGCCTTTACCAAATATGACTGGATTATTTATTTCTCTTTTCTACAATATTAGTCGTGATTGAATTCACAACAATATCTATGTATTCTTTTAACTTGTCTATCTTCACATGTTTTTGGAAATATCTTTTTGGACAATCTTAAAAATTGCTCTGTAAATTAGCAGTCTGGTATGTCAAGCTCTACAAGCTTTCTCCTGTTTTCTTTGGAGACAATGGACTATAGCAACGCTTTCAGCACTCCCTAATGTGGTAAATGATGAAAATAATGACTGCAATTTGCTTTACATACACCACATGGTGTTTTCGGCACTATTTCTCATACATGTATGCAGCTCTAAATGGACAAAGACTAATGCGATAAACGCTTTGAAAGATAAAGCAAATGTAACACAAACGATTTGCACTTTACACTTGTTTCCGATTCACTGGACTGAAAAAGGTTTGTACGTACATGTTCTAATCTCTCTGGCCCATAAGATGGGAGCTTAGTGGAAATGTTCCAAACCAAAGTGGTAGAGATAAGAAAGAGCATTTACAGAGAGGATTTGCGTCGGAACATGCGTCACTGGAGCGTGAAATAGCCATCATATGGCTGAGTGACATTCCTCGGATTTAACTGCCGTCTTGTAAAGACAAGCTAGTTTTCATTGATGCCAGTATGTTTTAGTGCATTTACATTAGAACAGTGGTGCTTTAGACTATTACAGCTAAGGTTTTATCCTGTATACAAAACTGGCACTTTTGTGCATCAAAAATTGCAGATGTGCACCCAGTTTTAGACTGTGAATGCGACAGTGCACCAGACATTTTTGCAGAAGTAGAGTAACTTACACATATACATGGCACTATTGAACACTAGTGCATCTAGCATATATATTTTATATATCATTGACATTTAGATTAAATGTCAGAAAAAAATTCATTAAAATTTCTCGTATTGTACAGTCAGTAACTGGAGCAATGTTCGTGACTTCATTCAAATCATTTTGCTTTCTACTTTACGTTTTTGTTGCACCGGTGCATGACTGCATGGTGCACCAAAATATTTGTGCACCGAAAATACTAGGTGCACAAAATTATCAGTGCACCTACCAGCCTACTCTTGAGTAGTCAATTTGAAGCCCTGGCAATGGTATAGAACTATAATGTGGTTTCAGAGTTAACTGAATAAGTATGTGTATTTCGAAAGTAGAGTTGACTGAGAATGGTGTATGGACAGAATTGCATGACTCAATTTGATTATAAAATGGCTGTATCCAGCTGTCTTCAAATCACAAGGCTTTTAGTAGCCAATATAATGGTTATCCAATTAGCATAATCCTTGATGGACTACTTTATAGATCCATTTGCAAAATAATGTACTAAATGTACTTATTTTCTTTAGTAGATTACAATCTGTGAATCATACAATTCAGGTTTTGATTACATCATTTAGCTCTTACATATACTATACTGTAGATCATCTGGAAATATTTGTGGTTTTTCAATATTCGTGGACTACTTTTATCACACTGCAATTCAGTGATATACTGTGTGTGCCCATCGTAAACTTAAGTTTACTTTAAACACTGTAAAATGCCTTCTTTTCCTCCCTACCAAGAAATTTAATCCTTATGAAATGAAATGAACCTACTGTGAGATATTTGTATGGGGAGTCCCACCAATGCTTTACACTGAATTCAGAAGAACCCCTTCCATATTACTCCAAAATTACAGAAGGTATAATATGCAAATTTAATTGAGTCACTGCAAACTATGGAAAATCAAAATAGGCTGCCTGTGCCTTACAAGTTACAGAAAACAGACATGCAGGCCCTCTTTAGTTTTGCAGACAAAAGTGTACCTACAATTATGTAACAATAAAAACGCGTATACTTACCTGGACTTTGTTGTTATACTCTTCTACAAAGCTTCCCAGCGCTAAGCGGAAACGTTTGTCTGGCCGTACCGACCAGTTCATACTGTATACCGTCCATGGTGCCTCGTACTTGTAGATCTCTTTCCTCTTCCCAGTGCCGGTAGAAGACGACATGGCGATTTTTGGCGAGTCCTCTCTCTCTCTGAAATTTTGCACGGTTGTTTCCTGAGTTGTGCGTGCAGTCTTCCAATAGGACGACTGACGGCTAACGTCGTTCCAAAGCCTTTTTTAAGTCCACAGGCCTAGTGGTTTGTGTGAGTAACCGTAAATGTTACCCCCTTTGAGTGGCAGTGGCTTTAGCAGTCCCTACACCCCACGTGAGGAATGCTGGGACATTAACAAAGCCTCCTCTGCCTTCTGCACTTATCTCAGCGATTTGGGTCGAGTTTTTCCAACCAAACGACCGGCTAAGGCGTAAAAACGGCCGTCACAGTCCGCAACTTTGGTTACTCTCCCCGTAGAAAATTCAACTCAAATCCTCAGCCGCGCGTAAAAGCCGTATAGTCCAACGGCGCCCGCACACAAACAAAACCGCTTGGGCAAACAGCTAACCCGCGTTGTGCGCCCAGAGAGCTCGGAAAACCGGGAGGATAGCACAGCGTACAGCGCAGGATGGGCGACCTAACCACAGTACAAGGGATCTCTGTAGTGTTTTTCCTTGTGAAGAGGTGAAATTATGGTGTCGCACCTGTTCTGTAGCCCGGTGTGTAGTACCTGTCCACCACGGTGCGGTAAGCCTTCCCCTCCAAGTCAGCCATCTTGGATATGGGCGCGTCCATTCACCCGTCCCAGGGGGGGTACAAGTACTCTCCAAGCAGAGGTTCGGTTCTGGCTGTTTTATGGTGTATTTTGGTTGTTTTTCCAGGCTTTCAATTTTGGGCCGCGGACACAAATATTTTTAATGTATGCAAAGTTAATGAAAAAAAAGAAGAAGCTAGAACCGAACCTTTGCTTGGAGATTAGATTACAAGACACACTGACAATGCTCCAAGCAGAGGTTTGGCTCCAACTTGACATCTTAACGTTATGCGTTTTTCGTCGGGATATTTTCATAGCTTTTCTTTTTGCCAAATTTTGCGGCTAAAAGATACCGAAAAAGACAAGGTTTTGAACCCTGAAGTCTTTCAATCAAAGTCAAAGAAGATTTGAAAGAACAAAAAGATATGGTTCATAGTTTAATATACTTTTGCAGTGTAATTGTCCATTTGTTAATCTTCCTAACCACCCATATTCCATAAAGAAGGCAACTTTTCCGAACATTTTTTTCGCGCGCTCGCATCAGTTTTGGGATGCCCAGTAGATGTCATCCACATAAATTATGTTTAAATCATTATGAGATCAGCATGGCCTAACCCTAGCAATGGTATCTCCCAAATCCAAGATGGCGGCCGCTACTGAAGATCCGGCGATTTTGAGAAGAAATCGTCCTGGCACAAAAGCGCAGGTTTGTAGCTTTTCTAAGATAGTTTTGGCCACAATTTCTTATTCAACACTTTCTATAGATATCATAGGAACTCAGAGAGTAGAAAATATTGATACAGGGCGTACAGATATAGTTGAATAATCCATGAAAACATGGGCGTCAGATTCGTATGAAACGTGATGTTTTGTCAAAGTACTACTAACCATCTGTGTGGTTCGGTTTAGATTTACCCAAGGAGCTTTCATCAGGCTCCTTGATTTACCCGAATCATTCCCTAGATAGATAGCTGAAAGAGATGAAATATCAAAATGCACCCCCCCCCCAAAAAAAAAGTTAGACACTCAGAGTCAGAGACCTTGCAGAGACAGATCTAGAATGATGTGATTCTGATAATTACTTTGAAAGACCCACATAAATTTTTAATTTGACCAGCATCTCTAGACTAGAGGTAGGAATACATCATGTACGTGTACAAAGAAGACATTGAACACAGACCCGATCTTTGAACATTGACTAGATATTTATGAAGATATAATGAAGAGGTTGTGTCAACAGGCGGAAGCCTTTCAACAACGATGTATCCTCAAGGTATCCTCAAGGTATTTATTGATAAATGGAATGCATCAAGAACAGGGCTCGAAATTCACTTTTTGGAACAGGTGCACTGGTGCACCCAACCTAGAAAATTGGGTGCACCAAAATATTTTTGGGTGCACCACATAAAATAAAGCAGAATATCAGAATAACCTAATTGCAAACCAACTAAATTAATAATTTGAACGGAGCTCTTCAGAAATCAGAAGTACTATGACAGTCATTCTATTATCTTTCTAACACATAGATGTCAAGAATATGGTGTTTACTTAGTATACTAACATCTTAACATACATAAGCCTATGAAAATATTTGGGTGCACCCTGTGCACCCACAGAAAAAAATTGGGTGCACAGCTCCAATTTTGGGTGCACCTGGGTGCACAAAACCCCAGTATTTCGAGCCCTGAAGAGGGTAGAATACTGTAGATACTTTTACATTAGTGACAGTTGATCACCCAGTACTGTTCTGTCTGTAGCACCTTGCAAACTTGCTAGTAGGTGTTTTCCAACTGTCTGTCCATTAAGTCTTCAGCGTTACTATACAGTATGCAGGGCTTGAAATACTTTTTTTCTGCATACCTGCACTGGTGCAGGTAACATTGAAAATTACCTGCACCAGACAAATTTTACCTGCACCACTCTGAATTTAGGAAGAATACTAAAATTGTTGAGGAACCATTGCTATTTTTTTGTTTCATACTTAATAGGTGGTAACAGTCGATGCAGCTAATAACAATCCACATACACCTACATCATATGACATTTACGTATAAAACCCTACATGGACCAGTGCAGGTTAGGTGCAGGTAGACACCAGAAATACCTGCACAGCTCCAATTTTACCTGCACTAACCTGCATATGCAGGTGGTATTTCGAGCCCTGGTATGTAACTACAATGTATAGTGGTCAAAACATTCGCAAACACACCATTTTCTCCCTGCCACTAAAGTAAATCTGTTACGACTTTAAATGCATTTACAGTACAGTAATACTGTTGTTGCTTCTCTGCTGTCCCCAGGACTTTTACAGCTGGCCGTACGAGCCGTTTGAGGAGATGGACAGCACGCTGGCTGTACAGCAGTTCATCCAGCAGAACATCCGCCAGGACCACAACAACATCGACAAGATCCTGGAACCCCCCGAGGGGCAGGACGAGGGGGTCTGGAAGTACGAACATCTCAGGTAATGATACGCTTTAGTTTCAGTTCACAGTGCGGAAATTTCGCGAGAGATTGCAGGTTTCTAGCTAGTACATTTAATGTAACTTTATTGTAACGGGCCACTACATTAGTATAATTTGCACCATGCTGAAATGAGGTCCACTGTGCTAATTTTCAACTAGCATAGTGGTCCTTTGCTATCATTTACTTGTTGAAAAACGTTTAATCAGATATGAAAATGATGCTATGCCACTCCAAACTGACCAAACAGTCCTTCAGATTACATGTTATGTTAAGAGAGTTACATTTACAGTAAGTCCCCTCATGGGTACCCTTATCATGCCAATGTTTCACTCTACAGTCAGTAGTCTATATTTTTCACACTATCCCCCTAATTGGTTCTTTGCTACCTTGCCATTACCATTACGCTAAAATAAAATCCTGGCTAGAACCCTGGATTGCAGTATCTTTGACTTTGTGGTTGAAACAGTTGTAGTAAAACATTTGGGAATGCAGGTGAACCCTTAAAAACACTAATTCAGATATTGCAAAAACATGTACATTTATCGAATCTTGAATGAAGCCATGTTATCATTGTAATTACAGGAGATGTAACTGGATGTAGGTTACATACACAGTTATAGTAACTTATAGATATATTTACCTTGTACATGTATACTTGCTTGATTTTGTGGCAATGCTTCAGGGATGTAGGCATTTTTATGGTTTTTTTTCTGTTTGTTTCAGACAATTCTGCTTGGAGCTGAATGGCCTGGCGGTAAAGTTACAGGTAAATGTAAGTCATTGACGGGAAGTCGCTTATCGCTTATTCTGCATGCGCATGCAAGTTTCATATATAAGACAGTGATTTTTTGTGATCCTTTGACCTACTAGTAGTCTTTTCATTGTGTTAATGTAATGCTTTAAATGCTTCCTCAGCAAAGTTATGCAAGCAAAAATGAAGCCATACTAACAAAACCATAGTTTATGAATTGTAGTTTTAACCAAGTGTCCAGTGTACACCAAGTAGACCAATTGCACCATCCCAAAGCCATTTTGAAAATAGTCTCCCATAGCCTGATAATCTGCATATCCCTCTGTTCCGGGGCAGAAAGTTACTTTTTGGGACAAAATTTTCACTCATTCTGTCAAAAATATCTGCAGTAAGGACATGAAATTTATGTATTTTTGTGAAAATGACAATCTAACAGCAAAAACAAACAGCATGGGCTCAAAAAACAAGGAGTGGGACTGACACAAAGTTAAAACTGGAGACACCCCTTCTAATGCATCTAAACAAGAACAGTATACTGGTATAGCTTTCAGAAGCAGAGGAAAGTTTTCAAAAGTAATTGTTCCACACATATATTACTAGGTTTTAGTTTTACTCAATAATCTCTTATATGTGACCTAACTGTTGATGTTATTTTCTCCAGACGGAGTGCAACCCGGAGACCTGTACCCAGATGACAGCTACAGAACAGTGGATCTTCCTGTGTGCAGCACACAAGACACCTAAGGAGGTTAGGCCTGGTCTACTACTGTACAACAAAATTTACTAACATATTCTTAAGACTTGTTGATGTCCCCAATGACACTGAAATGATTCAGTTCCTGATTACAAGCAACCATTGTAAGTATTATTCAATGAACATAGAAGTGTGTACAAAGTATACACCCTTCTGGAGTTCTTGATTCCTTCCACTAGGTTATCAGGTTAAAGGGGCATTCCACTCCAGAAGGGAGTGTTAGTTTCCAATAGATAATGTATCAATTAATACATGATCAGCCGACCTTTGGTGTAATTCCACTTGTGGCAAATTACCCAACATGCATGTTTGTAAAACAATATGACACTCACTAAACCCATGCAGACCCTACCCATGTATTCCCTATACGTGTAGACACTCCCTTTATCGTGAATATTTTCGGCATAAATAAGGGGCGCTTAGCAAACCAAGAAGGCCAATTGTTCACCAGATATCAAAGAACACATAACAAGATGTGTTTTTTTAGCGCCCCTGAAATAAGCTTTGTAACCTAACTTAAGTCAGCCGTTGTCAGGCACATTGTATTCAGCCATAGGCTGAGATTGATTGATTTAATTAGAGGGTACTTGGGGAGTTTTGTAGAAGACTGAATGCTTTTTGACACGCGTGGGGCTAATGGGTACTCTATCCTATAATGTTACTTAGCATACATTTGTCACTTCCTACAATTAATATCTATCGGAAAATAACAGTCCCGTCTGGAGTGGAATGCCCCTTTAAGTTCTGCCCTTGATATCATAGCAAGCATTGCAGCCAGTTTGGAAACTGGTATTATGACTTGAGAAGACCTCTCTTTTGAGAAGCAAACAATGCACAATCCTCACATAATCAGAAAGTTGTAAGGTTTCATAATGTTTGCTTTTCTGCTCCTTGAAAGAACCTTTTTTTTTTTGCTAGTTGCAGTGCCAGGTCCTGAATTACATCACAAATTAACTTGCTTACCTGGTAGGAATTAAGAATTGGAATGCTGATTTGTAAGATTTGATGATCAATAACATCAGTAGGGCATATATTATATTGCATACAAAAGTCAAAGTCCACTGGATAATACTGTTATTGCTGAATGTACTCAAGAAATGTTGAATTTTGGTGATATAAAAATGCAGTGAAACAAGAGTGTTAATTGTCCTTCAAAACCAACCTGGCAAAAGGATATTCATTTGCAAAAAAATTCTTCTCTATTAGTATCACATGACAATACAACACATGAAGATATTGCCAATGTAGGTGACATATTTTTGTTTTCCCCAGTGTCCAGCCATAGACTACACTCGCCACACACTAGATGGAGCAGCTTCCCTACTCAACAGTAATAAGTACTTCCCTAGCAGGTAAGATTCCTTCTTATTATTACCTCCATGCAGGAAGTTTTGTTTTTGTTGTATCCCTGTGTCCATGTTTTTGCTTAATTTGGCCAACAAAACTCAAAAAGCGTGAATGGATTGCAATCATATTTTACATATAATGGTAGGGTGTTTGGCTCATAACCCATAGGTCCTGGGTTCAAATCTGTTGCTATGCCACCAACTTTGTGCCATTGGGAAAGACATGTACACATTACATTACTTTCCTCACTTCACTCAGGTGAAAATGAGTACTACATGTAATTTTTGTTCAGGGAAGTCCCTCACATAGAAAGTTCAATGGAGGTACTGTGTTTGAAGATAGCCACATCTCGAGCACATTTAAGAACTCTTTACACTTACCAAAATCAGTAGGAGCCCTTCCCAGTGTGAGTGGATTAAATAAATCTGTCCGGATATACAGCTTGTACTCTTCAGTACAAACCTTGTGTGCTACACCTTAAGGCTGTTTACTGGGTATGCAAAACAAACTAAATCATTAGGGAGAACACAACAAAGTTGTAAACTTGTCCTTCCTTCCTCCGTTTCAGAGTCAGTATAAAGGAGTCTTCAGTAGCCAAGCTGGGGTCCGTTTGCCGCCGAATCTACAGGATATTCTCACACGCCTACTACCACCACAGGAACATATTTGACGAATTTGAGGTAAGAAACTCAGTATGATGCTACTTATTGTTTGCTTCTGATTTCACTGGACTAACTGAATTCAGGAAGAATAGTGAAGCTGTACCTAACACTAATGGAGATCCAAATAAAACAATCAAACTGGACTGTGGTACGTTTGCGGTGTTGTTTTGTGCTTAATTGTTGCAATGATTAAATGGTCAATTATTCAGCATTTTCTCTATAGCGGCCACCTCTCTATAGTGGCCAATTTTGACCAGTCCCCTGAGTGGCCGCTATAGACAGGTTTGACTGTACAAATTCCTGTATACATTTTGTACATGTACAGAAATGACTGTTTTTCCTTCTTCTCTTCCAGAATGAGACCTGCCTGTGTAAGCGGTTCACTGTGTTTGTAACCAAGTACAACCTCATGTCCAAGGACAACCTGATCGTACCCATCCTAGAGGAGGGGCCTGGGGAGAGTGAGGCCTAAAGGGGGAGGAGCTTTAAAGAAATGAAGGCTAAAGGGGGAGGAGCTTTGAAATAATAAAGGCTAAAGGGGGAGGAGCCTGGGGAGAGTGAAGGCTAAAGGGGGAGGGGCTGTGAAATAATGAAGGATAAAGGAGGGGTTTTAAAAAAGTGAAGCCTAAAGGGCAGGACAGGGCTCTAGCCAGCGTCCGTTTTTCCGTCAATTGACGGAAATTTGCTGCGTGTGACGGAAAAATTTGAAAACCAATCCGTCAACCTTGATGGACAAAAATCCTTGGTGGAAGCTACAGGCGGATTGGGGACGCCGTAAAAGCCACACACTGTTTGTTTTGCTATTGTTATGATTGTTGACAATGTGTGTCGGTGCCCTTTTGCATACGATAATCTCATTAAAAACCCGTTTTTCAAGGTCTCAGTTCAGTCTCCCTAGCTCCTGGAATAGTGTTTTCGCGACAATGGGAATTGGCTGACGGAAAAAGATTTCGAGCTGGCTAGAGCCCTGGGGCAGGGGCTTGAAAAAGTGAAGCCTGAAGTCTAGATCTAGGAGATGGGTATAAGAGGGGAGGGTGGACAAACATTAGTAACCAACGATAGCATTTTTTATTTTAGGTTCCCAAATAGCACAGATTAGGGGTATGGTACACAAAACTTCAAAGTGAGAAGTATTGTAGAAGTATTGTATGAACACTTATTTTGTTGATAAAGAAAAACAAGAGCTCAACATGCTAGTTGATACTTCCTTGGGTCGTGAATTCTATATAACAAGGTACCTAAGAAAGTTATGTGTACACTATACTAACTGAAATATACTCTGTAATATCGCATCCTAATATGGTTTTAAATGTGAATGTGGCTAAGGTTGTCATTTTAATTCACAAAGGAGGTTGTAAAGATCATTTCATGATATTTTGAGTAATACATACTTGTTAGAGTACAGACATAGTTATATCTGCATGTATGTGCAAATAGGCAGTAACAGTTAGTTGTTGTTTTTTTATTGTTTCTCTATCATGACTGAAAAAAGTCATATGATTAACAACATTTAGCTTTAAGATAGAATTTTGTATACAACAAATGATGTGATGGAATTTGTTTCTTTTCTACAGAGTACTAGTATGAAGATTTGTGAATTGTACAAAACACTTTTTTATCCATATTTAGAAACAGCCATGTTTTTCTATGATTAATGTGTATGCGGTTTCTGTATGTCACATTTTGTGCAGTTATTTTATGTAGTCTAATGAATATTGGTACATGTGATCAGTTGTAGTCTGGTTTGTTGTCTTACTTTTCTTCTAAAACTTCCAAATAAACTAACATCAGAAATAAAAATAAAAGCAGAAATACAGACCAAATGTTATAAAAATTGTTGTTTTCTAATGTTGTCCTGTAAAAACACTAATGAAAATCCAAGGAGCATTGAAAAAGTAACTCATGATTTATTTAGCAACTAAGTTCAATAGCCATAGCAATACATCTGCTTGGAGATTTCTGTGGGAACAGACCGCTAACTAGTGTCAGCGCCTCTAGCGACGTCAAGCTGAACGTCAGCAAATGATTTCTGAAGTTATACATGCGGTGACCGAAAAGTTAAATAAGAGTACGAGAAAAAAACAACGGAAGCATAAGAAATGGTTCAAATCCCATCAAAAGTATGTGTTAAGAAGAAAAAGAGCAAAGTTTCAAAGAAAAAAAAAAAGAAATTCCGTCCCTGGGTGGGCTCGAACCACCAACCTTTCGGTTAACAGCCGAACGCGCTAACCAATTGCGCCACAGAGACTTCGATGTGCAGAGGAGAAAACCAACGGGTCTTGTACAATTTGTTAAACTATTTTCTTTACACAAGTGATCAGTTCACAGCTTCAGTTTAAATTTATGACAAAATTTTATCACACTGAATCATGTTATGAACATTCTTCTAAATACTGCTTTTAGAGTAGTTTTTCCGCATGAAACGTGGGTTTGGCTGTGTCCGATCTTGATCCCAGGATACTGCTTCACACCTCCCTGGGCACGAGATCAACCAAGATGGAGTTGAGTGCGGAAGTTCAGGAAGGATTGCAACTCTGCGGAGATTCGGCTCAAATCAGCGACTCGGCCTTCAACTTTCTACTCAAGGCAGCCTGCAATACACTCTTACACGGCAGGCAGCGAGACAGAGGTGTTTTAGGTACGTTTCAGACAGCTACGTACTGAATGCGAGTACCGTTACCGAGGAAAACGCCCCCCTCCCCATACCTTTCATATCAGCTGAAATTTTATCACTTCTTTCTTCTACAAAAACTATGTTTATTTTAGGATTGGAGCATCTGTAAGCCAATACAGTCTGCTATAAGATAATCATCATCGGTTAAGTCTTTAACTTTACTTTTTCATATCTTTATGAATTTATATATAACAAAGGCCTTGGAATTTGTCATTTGGGACAACATAGCAAAGTAGATTTTACAATCATTTCTCTTCATAGTAATTAGACCCTCTTTCAACCTCCTTGGATGAACCATACAGAAGTGCCTAGAGTGTGCATTGATAATCAGTGCACCACAAGAAATCTACCAGCGTACACTTACACTAGTTACAGTATGTTGTGGTTTAGAAAGCCCAAACATGTCTATTTTGAGATGGTTTCAGAAACTCTGCACACCTTGTGCAGCTTGATTTTGCAGAAGTCACTGTAGAAATTCGGAGGGGCGAGTAAGAACAGAAAGAAACAACATCCCGACTCCCGGGATTCGAACCCGCGCCGAACCCGGGCAGCCAGATCACAAATCCAACGTGCTAACCACAACACCAAAAGCTCAAGAGCTGTTGGCGTGGTCAGTTTGGCAGCGCTAGAACCCCACTGTTACATCACAACACCAGAAATACCAAATATATGCTGAAAAGAGGTCATACAAAATGTAACATGTACATGTCATTCACAGGAAGGTTTTGTTCCCTAGAACATTGTCAATTTTAGGGGCCAGGATCATACATAAATTCTCTTTAAATTGTCTATGTAAATTGTGAAATTGTCACACTTTGTGTCTCTCTAATGTTACCACCAATGAATGACCGAATTCTAACCCTATAAGTTGTCCATCCACAGATGACCCCAGTGTGAGCCAGTCGGACCCCTCCGTACTGAAGCAGGTGTTCGCTTCCCTCACCACCCTGTTTCTAGAGGCTGCCAAACACAATGCAGACTCAACCAACACCAGGTAAGGACACAGTCAGGGTAGGTGTCAGTCAAAGAAAGAGAGGGAGACAGAGAGAACAAGAGAGAGAGAGAGAGAGAGAGAGAAGCAGAGAGAGAGGTAGAAAAGGGGAGGTAGAGAGACCAAGAGACAGTGGGACAGACAGAGAGAGAGAACAACTACTACTAGTACATGTACTAAGTATAATATTACAAGAGAATGGTGATGCATGAAAGTGTAGAAAGAGTAACAACATGGATCAAAACCGCTGTATGAATCCAATTCCATGAATCTGTGGGTTAAGGGCTCTAGTCCCACTCAGCGCTACTGGTTGGGGTTGCATTTGACCCAGGGTTGTAGCCAGCCTGAAATCATTTTCCGTCCCCTCAATTTTGAATCCCAAGGCGCTAGATGTTGCAATGTTTCTAAGGTGGTTCGGGTGCACCCCCTGAAAATTTTGAAATCAAGACCCTCTGAAACAATGTTTCCTGCATTTTGAGGTGTACATTTTAATGGTAGACTATGCTGTTCAATGGCATCTGTTTTGGTGAAACATTACACAAGGGAGACAGTTTTATTATATCTTTTCATATCGATTTGTTCATCACAGAGGACAGAATGGTCAAAATTTTTTTCCGTCCCCAGCTGCAAAATTCCACAAAAGGACGGAAGGACGGGTGCTGGCTACAACCCTGATTTGACCTATCAGATGGGGACATAAAGTTGTTGGTTGTCTACAAGTACTACCCTGGGAAACCTGCTCGAGAAGCTTCGCAAATAAGAGTCGCAAATAAGAGTTACCGATCCCCTGCCTAACGCGCGCCCTCCCGCCTCTATGCACCCGCCCCACTACCAGCTGGCCCCACTTACGCCGGTCCCCAACATCGCTCGCTTCTCGAAAGAGGCTCGTGTTAGTAGGGGCCAGCTGGTACGAGGGCCGGCGGGTGTTAGGCGGCGGGTGTCCCGTGCGTGCGTGTTGTAGGGATCGGTTAACTTTGCGTGCCTCGTTAGGAGTCTGCGTTTTCCCAGGGTATATAAGTACAGGGTTAAATAGACCAATGTATAAATCCTCTGTACATACAAAGGAACCCAACACACAGTCTCTTATCAAAGACATGTTATCTGCCATACATTGTACCTGATGCAATCATTGTGCCATAAACTTGATGTTTTGACTACGATGGGCAAGACTATTGAAGGATTGTTCTATATTGTAGTTTGGAGCATAAGTCATATGTATTGTAACCTTTGATCTTTCATTCCTTCTCCTTACAGCTCTCTTCTTGAAGATAGCAAGATGAGTCCAGATAGAATAGAGGCCTTCAACAATGTCTACATGGTGAGTAGGGCTATTATCATAGCAGGCATAAAAAGTGAATGAATAATCTTTGATGTACTTGCCATCATAACCAAAATGAAGACGAGAACTTACGTTTTAAAGCTTGTTATAGCTTGGACGACTACCAGTATAGGAGGACCAAAGGACATATCATTACAGTTGTAATTACTCTTTCCATTATGTCATTCTGCATTCTGTTTTTATTGTTTTTTGCCATAAACAATGAGCAAATGTTGTATTTTTCAGAGTAACAAGATAGAACTTCAATCTGTGTTAAGTAGGTAAGTCCACATGTGTTATCTACAAGTATGTCTACCACTAGTAGTTATCACCCAATATCCTCAAGCCAGAAGTTTGTTTCTGTTACACCCCTATTTTCCTAAACCCCTATGTTCCGACACTGCTTCTGTTTGGAAAAAAAAACAAATTATAATGTACATAGGGGTGTCAGAACATAAGGGTGCCAGAATATAGTGTTGTTGGAACAAAGGGTATTTAAAGTATAGGGGTGTTGGAACATAGGGGTGTTGGAACATAGGGGTGTTGGAACATAGGGGTGTTGGAACATAGGGGTGTTGGAACATAGGGGTGTTGGAACATAGGGGTGTTGGAACAAAGGGGTGTTGGAACATAGGGGTATTGGAACATAGGGGTGTTGGAACAAAGGGGTGTTGGAACATAGGGGTGTTGGAACATAGGGGTATTGGAACATAGGGGTGTTGGAACATAGGGGTGTTGGAACATAGGAGTGAACCGTGTTGGAACATAGGGGTATTGGAACATAGGGGTGTTGGAACAAAGGGGTGTTGAAACATAGGGGTGTTGGAACATAGGGGTATTGGAACATAAGGGTGTTGGAACATAGGGGTGTTGGAACATAAGGGTGAACCGTGTTGGAACATAGGGGTATTGGAATATAGGGGTGTTGGAACAAAGGGGTGTTGGAACATAGGGGTGTTGGAACATAGGGGTATTGGAAATAGGGGTGTTGGAACATAGGGGTGTTGGAACATAAGGGTGTTGGAACATAAGGGTGAACCGTGTTGGAACATAGGGGTATTGGAACATAGGGGTGTTGGAGCAAAGGTTTATGGGAACGTCCAAAGTCCATGCCAAAGTGTTGTTCTTGTACTAGCATTCTACTTTTTTTTCTACTGTTACAGCACAGGCAGTGGTTTTCCACACGTAGTGGATGTAGACTGGAGACTGGACTACTACATGAAGGTAAAGCCATGTTGTAGATTTTGCAGACATGCCTCAATCATTCCTGTGTTAGAAATGATAAATGTAAGTAAGAGGTAACCGCAAGCATTAAGTTAGAATCCTTCCTGCAACTTTTGGTGTAAAGGGGCAGTCCCCATCTCTAGTTCTACTGAACTTCTACCTGTACATGTATAGTCCTTGGGCCATACAAGGGCACTACAGCAGGGAGCTAGTCCACTGGTAGTGGAATGTGTGCAAGGTTTTGTTAAGAATTTCCTTGGTTCAGCTCCCATACTCTTTCTTCTAATGGCCAAGATAAAGCAACCCACTTCAGCTACTACAATCCAGTACACTGAACAGTCTACAGCCAAGGCCAATACAGGTATTGTAAACATATAACCACCAAAATATTTTAGCTCACAACTGTATCCACAAATGTATCTTTTTATCTTTTACAGAACAACCATCTTGACCATGTGAATGAACCAACATACCTGGTTACGCTGAAGACAGAGGTAGGCTTTCTGCTTTTTTTGCTTTTCATTGATAAATGAAGGAAGAGGAACATGTAAAAATGATTTTTCTGTTTGTTTGCTTGTTTGTCCAGTTGTTTGAATTCAGCAGTGGATGATTTCCACATGTTAGACAGTAGGCACATTAGAGACACTGACAGGAAGTTAGGTCAAAGGTCCCAGAATAGGTTATCTCATTTCCAGCTAAATGCATGTCTGCTACCGTAAGAGAGCCTATGGGAAAAATTTATGAGACAGAATCAGTAAGTAGTTCACAATAATGTATTAAACAAGACACTCGCAAAAAAAGTAGAAATATTTCATGAAGGTATGTGGCCTTCGATTTCATGTTTTGAATTGTGTTATGTTTTTATTTTTTTCTAGGAGCCAGGAAGTTCTCAGCTGAAGGACGTTCAGTTTGCCTGCACAGTGGAGCAACTTCAGGTATTTACTCAATTTCATGTATGTCAGTTCTGTGGTTGTAGATTAAAGAAATACATTTGTCATGCCTGGCCTGGGCCATGATAATGTTTGATAAAGGTTTTATGGACTGGGTGATAATTTTCCATTTCAGACAAGCTTCCATTGATTAAATAAAACACACTGCACTGCAAGCAACAGCGTTCTTTTGTTTGAATTTTTTCTCAAGTTGATATTCTCAAAAAATATAATGTTGTTGGCACAAGTGTATTGAACTGTATCCTTTTTATGAGTAGTTTGGCAATAAAATCAATGTTTTCCGACCTGGGTATGACATAGATAAAATACAACACGGTGTATTCTGCATCACCCTCAGTCCCAGCCCTTCCGCGGGTCAGATCACCCTCCAGCCTTCAGACGGTCTCACCCGTGGTCGGGCTGGTACCTTGGGTGATACGGAATACACCGTGTTGTATTCTATACATTGTATATATATTCCTGTTAATAAAACTGTTTGTTTTTTTTCAGGACATGGTTGGAAAACTAAAAGATGCCTGCAAGAGCATGGAGAAAGCAAGCCAATCCTAATTTACTGCATATTAGGACTTATAGGGGACTTGATAGCATTCCGACTTGCTTTGAAGTGTTCAAAATCAAAGTAACATTTTATCTCATTTAATCAATGATTTTGCATCTAAAGGATGTTTCAATAGTTTTTCTTTGTGATTTGAAAATAAGGAAAAATGTCAAAAATAAGCTGAGGGGATTTATACTATCACCCCAAATATGCCAAATTTTGAAGTATAAGGTATATGTGTTATATTGAAAAGATACATGCATTGTCTTAAATAATAATAATGATATCAGGAGTATTTGCAGCCAGTAGGTACCCAAAGTAATGAGGCTGATTAACGTGGTCGAGGCACCTCCTCGAGCAGGGGACCCCCATTTTACTAATCTCCAACCAGATCCACGGTGCGTAATGTATAGTATCAAACTTCCAGGTGCCTGTTTGACTCCCTTAGCCGGCTACATTCCTTGGCCAGCTTTGATACTATCTTATGGCATCGTAGGATCTGCTTGGAGATTACATTTTACGTCCTTCCTGGAAGACGATTTCATGGGAAAACAAAAATCTGAACATGGTGTCATCAAAAGTGATTCATATATATGTACATAATTTCTACAGGTAGACATAGATTTCAACAAGTCAGCTTTGTAAAGATCTGGAACCAATTGCTAATGATACATATAGTGGTCTCTGAATCAAATATTGATATTCAACAGTACACCTTCTTGAATATACTTTATCATTATTTTACACATTCTCAGTAAAATACAACTACACTAAGATTCTGTATGCAACAATAAAGACACAAGAAAAACTCTTTTTACACAGTTGTACAATAAATCAAATTGTTTAATCTCTGTACAATGTGTTGTGTACTGTTCTCTAGGTCCACAGTTTAATATCATAATTGTGCATTAGCAAAGAAGCTGGCATAGTCAAAGACTGTTTAGGACATACAAGTTATAAATACCTCAATGATGACCAAGAAAATCTCGAGACAGATATAACTAGTTAACCTTCATCTGTGAGGTAACCTATATCCGTTGTTTTTAAAAACGGTATTTAGGGACTTAAAGTCGATAGACAGTGGTGTCAATTTGCAATATTTTTAAATAATTGCAGTTTGAAATTACTGTTGACTTGATATCCCTGAATACCAGTCTTAAAACAGATATAGGTTACCCCACGGATAAAGGTGAACTAGCATTACAGACGTAGACTATCTTAACATCATTGTTCTCTTGGAAAGCCATGTGTGCTACATTGGATATCTGTCCTTAATGTTTATGGTTCCAATTGTTAACATTCTTGTATACTTCAATCATTTCATCACGCATATTTCACATACGTGTACTGATTCCTTGCACACTTTTAGTGGCCATGGTTTTTAATGTTTTTAAAAAAATGGAATGGCTTTCAACAACATTTTCTTTCACACATGTGTATTTCTTATCCACACACTGTCTAGTGTGAAGATAAAGTACACCATTTTTCACTTTAAATAGCTAAAACTTGATAATGGGAAATAATATCATTACCAGATATTGCACCCTAATACAGGTTTTAAATATATCTATACTTCATTCTAGATATGACAAGAATTGTTAGAACATGTGATAAAGAAAAAAAAAGCAATGTCTAAACCAGAAGAAAACAGGAAAGTTTAAAACCATAATCTTTTTTGAAGAGCGAGATAACGTAATAAAACACAAGTAAACTGCCAATACTGTGAACCAAAGAAAAAACAAAATGTATCAACCAGACACTACTGTGAAAGGGGGGAAATAAATACGTAACATTCTCGTTCATTAAAACGATAAAATACGACTTGTTAAATGTCTGCCTTGCACATCTGCCGTGACATTGCTACCTTAATTTTTCTTCTATCTCAGCTTTAAGGTACTTAAGAAAACTATACCTTTCTTCATCACAAGCTGATTTCTTTCTTGGGTAGATTTAATATAAAAATAAGCTCTAATCAACTTGTTGCTTGCTTGCTTGCGTGAAACAATAAGAAGAAGCAACGTATGAAAGAAACATATGCATCACTGTATATCTTAAATAAGTAACCCCTTCCAAAACGTTAAAGCCACAATAGTATAATGCTTGGTTTGTAAGATTTGTCAAATGCTGTTGTTGAGGAATACAATTTGTAAGTTGTAACATTGAGTTTGTTTTCAGAATGAGACAAGAAACAGTATCCTTATCAACTTAATGTGCATAGATTTGCCAAAAGAAGGAAGAGAGTGACATCATTACAGCTAGAAATCAAAGGGAAAAGAAAGTATTATTGGAATGGGAAAAGGTTCATATGTATAAACTTTTCAATGTATTTTACCAAGGGATTGGTACCAAAGTTTTGATTTGGGAAGCACATAGTTTCAGTTGTAATCTCTGAGACAGAAAAGAGATGTGTCAGATTCTATACCAGTAACTTTTCTGATAGAATATGACTTCCCGATTGCAGACATAATCATTAAACTTTTTGCTCGAATGGTTTGTATACATTTAAACAAACTTACAAACCACAGCTTACAAACCAAGCTAAAACTAATATGGCTATAGACTAAATTTAATGATCCCAACAACTCAAAGACGTCACTTTAGCATGTGAACTAGTTTCATGCAATCATTTGTCACAACTGTGACAAGAGTTTTCAAAACTATTGCTCTTACATTCCAAACCTAAATTTTTCTTTCAACACTTCATCATGGCACCCTCAATACTCTAAACAGCAAAAACTTTGTAAAAGGACACCAATATCACAATACACAGCTAAATGTGATTTCCAAGTAGATCACGAAGGGGCTAGCAATATCCAGCAGGCCAATTTTGGCAATGACACACCTTGTGACTAGGTAAATCTTATCCTGTGTCATTGGAATGACACACCTTAAGGATAGCTGTATCTTACTCTGTGTCCTTGGAATGACACCTCTGGCTGGCTGGATATTGCTAGCCCCATAGTGATCTGCTTGGAGACTAACCTAATTGTACATGGTAGCTGTTGGGTTGGTAGAAAACCTGGTGCACTGTTTTTTTTTCTGTCAGACTGGACTATGTTTTCCACCAACCCAGTAGTAGTACTAAGTTTACACATTTTCTCGGCACTAAAGTAAACTGTTACAGAGCTCTGTAAGGTTAATTTTTTGCACTAGTACCGTGGCACAGCTCAGTTTGTGCCAAGCTCTCTTAAATATATTTTTGGCCACACCACAAGAGCGGAGCCTAAACTGATCCTGGCATGAGGAGAATCAGGGTCAGGTGTGTTTTTTACCACCAATCAGAAGGGTGGAAAAACTTTTGAGCATCATCAATATACTAAAGGGCTTTAGTTTTGCTATATCCTTGCTATATCTGGTCATCAAACAATTAATGGTTGTTGCTCGAGTCTATCGAAAAATAAATGAGCTAGTTGTAGTCATTAATTAGGCTTAACCAGTAATACACCTCTTCCTTTGTTTTAAAAAGTACTGCCCCCACCGCCTCATAAATAGTGCTGTATGTCTTCCTTTACCTCAACCGTCATGTACTTCAAATGCATGATAACCTTGATGATTCTTCAATAGATCTGAAGTTTTTAAGAAACGCAACTATGTGTCAATACCTAGCTTTGTGACTCTAAAGTCTAAACCATAATACAAACGTATTCTTAACACTATGACATCCCCAATCCTCCAGTAGACAATAATATTAAATAATATTATCTAATTTTGAATAAAGTCATTCATGATAAAATACTTTGTGTAAGGATGCAGCCTAAGTAAAACGAATGCTTGTTGATGGCTAGTTGAATTATTAAACCTAAAAACCGTTAATTAGCATGTACAAGAAGTGGTAGCATTTCAGAGGGGTTAATGCATTTTATACAGAGCTGCTACTGATGACATGGTCATTATTCTTTTCTGTCAAGAACTACTGTATAAGGAGTTTCACATTTCTGAGTGCGCATGCACAAGATCAAAGGTCAATCTGGCATGTTTTTTCTATGTGTCAGGTGCCCTCACCTTTGACCTCCCGCATACGTACTTAGAACCATGAACTTCATTATTATCCGAGATGTACTTATAGTCGTCATTTTGCATTATTTACATGGTGATAATGGTTTATGTTATTTAATTGCATTATCTTTCGGGGGATGTTGTAGCGGCCTTACTGGAAAAAATGCATGAAAATGAAGAATTATCAAACGAAAGATAGTGTTATATCAACAATGATATACATTTCAGCCAGAAGCGTTTTGCATCACGCTAAAATCAAACTCTGCAACCTTGCAGCTATTTCCGAGTCGTCTATATGCTTATTTCTCCTTTTTAGCCGGCGTGTTTTTGACCTGCTTCTATCCTTAGATCTGCCCTTTGACCTGCCCTTTGACCTGCTCTTTGACCTGCCCCTGACCCTCCCCCTGCCAACACAGAGTCATCCGGTATCCCCCGGTACCGGTACACCTCCGTTTGGTCGCTCCTGCGCCTGCGCACTGGCTGGAGACGTGCTGCGCAGGTCCAGTGCTTCCGTTGGTCCTGGAAAAATATTAATTTGTACATTTATACATATTATCTATATAAATACGTTCTACGTAAATGCGTAAATGTTTTTTGGAAAGATCGTAGGGTCTATCTACACAAGTGCGTAGTATAGTAGGCTGATGCTCTTTCAACTTTCGTCGTGTTTTCTTAACAAACCAACCTGCGTCTGGTCTCATCAATTTACATTGACTATGGACGGTGGCAGGCACCGACTTCCGAGCACCTTTGACCCACACCTGACGTCATACATCCCAAATATCAGTTTGCGTCAGTTAAGTGCGTCACAGACAAATTAATGGGCAGGTGGAAAATTTGTTGCGTAAGCCCATTGTCTTGGATAACGGTAAAAGTATAGATTTGCTTGATTATTAAATAGAAATATCCGTAAAATATTAATAATTCTATCTAAGCCAAGCATTGTTACCTGTCTGTGGTTGTGATGACGTAGAGGCTGTTGTGACGGTTTCTGCCGGCGCAAGCTCCGTCGTGGTGCTACTACTACTGCTGCCCTCCCCGTTCACGCTACCTCCCGGCTCGTCTGACTCCGACCTCAGTCTTTTACTGGGGTTCTCTAGAACACGGTAGGTCAGGGGGAGGGGGCCGTTCTGAAAATAAAGGGAAAATTTCGTTAAAAAACGTCTTTTTTATTTCACGTAAAAATCCAACGTACACATAATAAGAATGAGCCTTTGCTGTCAAATGGCCACCTCTCTAAACCGAACACACTCGAATTCGGTTGATAATATCTCCGTTGTGCACTGTATTATACATCACCGGAAACCTTACAATGCGTAACAATGATACCACATCGTAAATCCATTGGTTACTTTTATGTGAGCGAGTTACAAGAAGAAAAGTCAAGTTTCCATACTTTTTTCTTCGGCTTATTAACCGACGTGATCTCAGACCTATCTATGTTAAAGTCTAGTAGACAAGTGCATTACAACAAGGGAAAACAAATATTTTAAAATAGAGAGTAGAGACATCAAATTTTCCTTAAACTTACCCTTCTCCACGTGTAGATATACGCTATGTCCATAAGTGTGTAGTCATCCTTCAGTGGTTCGTCTCCATACATAATCTCAACCTGAGCATAGAACAAAAAACTGTTAATCAACAGAGACGGGGGACGACACAGGTTATCTGGCACTTACGACCCGTTGCTGCGATCTATGTTGACGGTGTTAAGTTCTGTCTTATTGCGCAAAAGAAAACTATTACGACAGAGGAACATATAACTGTTCCAAAAACCTAAACCTTGCATATATCCAGGCCTCTTTTGTTAATTTAGACTGTCACAGAGATGAATTGGGAATAGAAGGTTGTTGTTGTTTTTTCACTTGAAACGTTAATACCATCGCAGGAACAAATGTCGGATTGCCAATAGACCGAAGTTTTTATTTTATTTTTGTCTTTATTGGAAACATCTATGCTATGGCAAAAACAAATTGCGTTTTGGGAACAGAAGGTGCTTCATGAACGAACCCTGAAGATCGGCGGCACGTCCAGCTTGTTTCTGACGAACTTCCTGAGGTGAGAAACTGTGACGGCAGCCGGGCAGTTCAGGAACCGCTTCTCCGGGTAAACAACGTCCTGGAAGTTAATTATAACGGATTTATTTGTGTAGCAATCATGTTTTGCTCTCCACCTGAAATCTGTTACGTACGTCATTTAAGTATGAATAGTTCAGTTGTAGCAGGCAACCTGAGGGAGTGTGTATGTAAACATGTTTGTTACACTGGTGGCAGCGGTGGTTCGCCCTTTTAATTACAGGGCTATACCATTTGAACGTGTGAGACGGGGTGGTAAGGTGCGTTACTCCGAGATAGAAGTAGTAGTCCAGTCATTAATCCGGGACGGGGGGCGATACCTACTTCCAATCTCCTTTGACCCGATGCTCATATAACATCACAATTCGCGTTTTTGAGCAATCGAGCCCTCAGTTATTCTGAGGAAGACCTGGAAAGGGTTCAAGGCTTTCGTTTTATAAAACGGAAAGACGTAGCAATGACTTAAGGTACTACGTCTACGTCAAGTGTTTGAGGCACAAAGAAGACGCCTTACATCAGTTTCTCCGTTCTTCCGCTTGCCGTCAGATTTGGGGGATGTGTCCTGTTTCTCCGGTCTCGTCTGAGTCTCTGTTTCGTCTTTGTCCTGATCCGATTCACCCGTCGACCCTCCTTCAGATCTGCAAATCATAATCAGTGTAATACTCCCATGAGAGACTGATAACCAGTCCCTTACTATCTGTAATATGCGTATGAGGGACTGAAAACCGATGAGAGACTAATAACCAATGAGAAGGTCCCTTACAATCTGTGACAAGCCGACAACCAATGAGAGAGTTCTTTACTCTGTAATACTGCATTAAGAGACTTATAGCCAATGAGGGGGCCCCTTACTCTCTGTCAATTATAATTAGTGCAATACTCCAGTGAGAGACTGATAACCAATGATAGGACCCCTTATAATACTCCAGTGACAGACTGATAACCAATGAGAGGACCCCTTACTCTCTGTAATACTCCAGTGAGAGGCTGATGTGCTCGTCAGGTGTGTAGATCTGTAGATCCTCCACCTCCCCTCTCTCCTCACTGGACGCCGCCAGGTCCTGGTCTGGGTACTGGCCGTAAAAATCACGCCGTCTTTTCATCTCATCTGTAAGAAAGTTTGGATCAAAATCATGTTTATGACATTAAGAAACATGAATTTACTGTACTGATACTACTGCACGTTAAAATCACAACGCCTTTTCATCGTAGAAAAAAAATTGCTACACTGAGAAATGTCATCAAAAAGAAATGCTTCGTACCTTTAAACAAGTTGGGCACGAGCTTGTACACCAAGGACTGTAGGGTCTTATCCGCTCTGCAAAACACAATAGTGAAAGGTACAGTTAACAATTAATTCAATGCTGGACTTTTATTTCAAGTTACACCAGTACGTCATATGCGGAAATTCAATTCGAAAAAACAAGAACAAGGCGTTATCGTCCGTTTTAAGAACATACAGACACAACTTAATTTTCTATACGTCTAATGATGATATACACCAATATCAGATAGTAGATTAGTTGTACTAACCGTATATTGAGCAAGGGTCGAGTCTTGTGAACTTGGACATCGCAGACGGGACAGTACTTACTGGTGTCCAGGTACTTCACGATGCACGTCTTACAGACTGGAAGAGAGAAAAACAAAATATGTATGGACTGTCCATTATCACACGTTGAACCGAGACGGCAGCCCCAATTTCCGTCTCGTAAATGGTCGTCGCCTATTATCTATATGGGCACTCTCCACACTTTAAATGTATTTGCACGCTCTGTCCAGTCCGCGGTATTTCGTGACGTAGTAGATGACGGTTTGGGGTTTAGGCTTTTTGACTAGAGTTCAACCCCAAGTGATGTAGTTTCTTTCTCTTATTTCGATATTTTTTTAGGATAGAGTCGTGAATTTATTCTTTTAAATATTGAAAATCTTGGACATGTAAAACCAGTCAGCGATATGGCGACTACCGTTTACGAGACGGAAATATGTGGCGGTAGCAGGTATCGACTTCTGATCAACTTTGACCAACCTCTGACATCACATTTCCCGAAGATCAGTGCGCGTCAGGTGTGTGGATAAAATTTCCGAAATCCGATGCAAACAAGTAAAAATTCCATTTCAATTTTTTTGATTTCTTGTTTGTTTGCAGGTTTGTTTATTTACTTACACGAGTGTAAACACTCAATGATGGTGGTGGCGTCGATGAAGTAGCCCCCGCAGATCACGCACATGAGGTGGGGGTTGAGCTCGGTGATGGGGAGGTGCGTGGTGCGGTGCATCTTCCCGTGCGCGTGCGCAGCCAGGCTTCTCTCGTTTCCCGCCACCCAATCACCGCAACAACAAAGATGACGTCAGCATCCGGGGTATCAGGAGGACGGTGGACGTAGGGGGGTCCTCGTCAAGAATCCTCCTCTAGAAAGAAAGAAAAACTATTCCGTTGATTGACACCCAAGTGTAACTAAAATACTGTAAAGCGAGAAATGTTGGCGGGGATTTCATTTCGTGGTGGGGAGAAAATGGAGTACGTGTTCGCGGTGGTTCGTGGTTAAAACAAGGAAGTCGGCGGACAGAAGACGGAACAAAATGTTCACCGTAGTTTTAAGTCACTAGTGCAAGAGGTCACCCCGAAAACTAAAGACATAAAACCACCATGAACATTTTCCTTTTGTAGTATAACGTTAAAATAACAAGACAAGACATATAAATGATGCAGCGTTCAAGAAAATTGCTGACAAGTCAGAAAACCTGACCTGACAATTTCTCACCCCAACATCTATTGGGAGTTTACCGTTATATTCAAAGGTGCGAGTCTACCAAAGGCTAAAGTAAGGCTCGTGCACAAAAACTATAAGACATGGCTTGCTGTGTTATGCCATGTTAGCGGGATCAGAGATACAGTATATAAAACACGAAAAGATGAATGGAGAAAGAACATCATCCCATCCAATGCACCATTCTATGCGTCAAATGCGTATTGATAATAACAAGAGGCAACGAGTAGAGGGTTAAATACTTGCGTGTGTAGGGCTATAGACCGGTAATACGTTACGGTGTGGCACCAGCGGGGTTAACTATTTGTCTTTTACATCAAAATGTAATATGAATTATGAAATATTAAATCAATGTAAAACAAATAGTAACCGGGTTGCTGCAAAATGAACGGTATAACAGGACTTATCACATTTACATCGCCATTCACATCAAGTGACCAACTAGCAAATAAACGTTCCAGTTGGAAATTTGGCCATGCCATTCCCCCCGTGGATTAACCTTTTGGCGTATATCATATTGTTTAAAATTCATGAAGAAAAAAAAAATCGGCAAAGACAAAGATGCAAAAATATTTTCTATACACACGCATACTCTACTTTTAGTATCGTTTGATTTATATTTTTGTGTGTTTTTGTATGTAGCCAACGAGGGTATAACATACAAAGTAATCCTGAGCGATTTCTGGTGCCTACGGACGTGAAAATTGCCCGTTCTGAATGGCCAGTCCATAAGACAGAGGATCTAGTTTATAGTCCTGACCCGTCTTGCTGACCATCCCCTCGTTACCGAGCTCATTTTCCGCCGGTGGCCCCGGACGTTCCGCCGATTATCGATCCAAGGGTCGCCCCGGCGCGCTTCGCACATTACCGTGCAAATTGAGTGATTTGGGTTCGATTCGCGTTATTCCCTCGTCTCGTGGTCGGGCGCTTCCACCCAATTTTTCCTCTGCAGTGCGGCTAGGGCTATTATGGGTATTGTATAGGGCTATGGGTACTGGCTAGGGTTATGGGTACTGTATAGGCTATGGGTACTCTGGATAGGGCTATGGGTACTCAAGATGGGGCTATGGGTACTCTGGATAGGGCGATGGGTACTCAAGATGGGGCTATGGGTACTCTGGATAGGGCGATGGGTACTCTGGATATAGCTATGGGTACTGGTTAGGTGCTGTGGGTACTCAAGATGGGGCTATGGGTACTCTGGATAGGGCGATGGGTACTCTGGATATAGCTATGGGTACTGGTTAGGTGCTATGGGTACTCTGGATAGGGCTATGGGTACTCAAGATGGGGCTATGGGTACTCTGGATAGGGCGATGGGTACTCGGGATATAGCTATGGGTACTAGTTAGGTGCTGTGGGTACTGGATAGGGCTCTTGGTACTAGACAGGGCAATGGGTCCTGTATAGGGCTACGGGAACTGGATAGGGCGACGGGTACTGGATAGGGCGACGGGTACTGGATATATAGGGCTACGGGTACTGAATAGGGCTAGCTATGGATACTGGATAGGGTCTATGGGTACTGGATAGGGCTATGGATACTGGATATAAAGAAATACTACAAAGCTATTGCAGTACCTGCACAATAAAATTTGAATTATATTACCAAATATTACATACTAGAAACGTCCTTTTCTTGTGCTTTTTTTGGTAGCCTCTACCAGGCGTCGTGGATCGGTAGAATCATTATCCTCACCACGTGGTGAGGAAACGTACTCTTCTGGCCGGCTAACTCCCCTAGCGTACTATAGACTCTATTTGTCCAATTTCTACAATTAGACCAGCGATCCACGAAGCCTGGTAGAGGCTACTTTTTTGGTGCTATTTTTGGTAAAAACTAGATCTACTATCAATGGCATAACTGTTGTTTTCGTGAGGCAATGTTTTCAAATGCTAGCTTTGGCGTCAATCCAATCTATGACAGACAAATTACAACGTAAGCTTCCTTCACAGAATTCTGGAGCGATGGTATGTTTTTTTTTGGGGGGGGGGGGGGGGATTCGCGGTTTCCTATGCTGGGAAAGGGAGTTTTGCCCAACACATATGATTGTGTAACGCATCTTACACAGCTAGTAGTCACGATGGCACAAAATGATTCGTTATGATTTCGATGTTTACCAATCTAGACCCTTTTGTTGTTAACATGTTCCGAACAAAAATAGCGGGATACACTACTGTTGTCATCTGCACATGTTGCCTGCAAAAACACTCCAGAATTGGTTTGCATAATCGTTCAATCCATTTGATGTGCAACATTAGTTTCGTACATAATAGCGTGTACGCATGACTTTCGAATGGTCCCAGTTAGGGGTGGGTACCGGTACGGTGTACCAGACTACAAAACCGTTTTGAATGTTGGACCAGTACAGACAAAAAAGGTCCTGAAAAAAATCAGTAGACCGGATTTTCGACCGATTAGAAAATTAACACATTATACCGACAGGCGTTCATGCGTTTGGGGGCTTTAACTGGTCCACAGGTAACAAGAGCGAAGAAGCCGGAGAGTTGATAGTCATTTCACATGTCAGACTTGGTCTAAGTTAACAGAATTTTCTGTACCGCTACCCACCCCTAGTCCCAGTAGTGCATACTGCATACAGTATATATAACAGAAAGAAGTTTGCTTTTCGCGTGTTCTTTTCTTTTCAGGAATAATAGAGTATGGGGTCTGTTTGAAGGTAAACAATATATTAGAGTTGACTATTGTGGTCACCACGTAGTTTTGTGTGGTCAGTGCTGAGTCAATCTACATTTTTCACTTTTCGCAAAACCAAATACAAGCGATGATTAAAAGAAAATGCTGACTTGCATTTTTTGGGGGTCGGACTCTTTTTCTTTGTGTCAAGATAGTATCTAACGGAATGCCCCCGCTATCCTGTACAACTAAGTCAAAGACAAGCAGAGATATTTTCAAAATGCTTATTTCATGTCCCGACTCAACATCTACGTATATACGTTCGTATCTGTGGCCCTTTACAAAACAGATTTGTATTATAACAGGCAGAACAGATAGAAACAGGCCCTATGTCAATCCGCCATATTCCCGTTGTCATTGTTTTGTTGTTGTTTTGTTGTTATTGTCATGCATTAAATCGTGTACAACAGTCAAGCAAAACGCCATTCAGTCAATCACTCATTCAGACATTCCCTACAGAGAGACATATATGATGGCTCTTCGCATCTTCATGTACTAGTTTGAATAATTCATGTTGCCCGGTATTCTGGTGGCGCGTTGTACCGTGTGATTTGTGCAAGGGTCGACAGCTCAGTTTATCGTTATCTCTCATTGGCGGGGCTTCAGGGACCGTTATTTTCAAACCCAGAATACGGGACAACGGTCCATGATGAAAAAGGGTCCGCCGCTTCAGAACCATACAGAATGTACAATTCGCATATAGCTCTAGTGAGATGTAAGAAATGCTAATAATTCTTTTAAGAGATAAGAACAGAGGAAATGCAAGATATGATATTCCGATCTTTAGCCGCCAACATTACAAAACATTACAACACGTTGCATTTAAAATGTAAATCATAAACTCAACATATACAGTACAATATGATGATGAATTATGATAACGTAAAGGCCTCAAAGAGACTTAAGAGGCGGTATTCAAATGCAATCAAGCAAGCACGTCTCTTACCCATTTCGGGTGAACACATCATATCGATTGATAATCAGTCGACCAGTTAATCAACTGACCGATCAATTAACCAACCAACCAATGAATTCCTCAATAGTTTGAGGTTGAGTTTAATGAGGTATTTCGACCCTACACACAACAGTCCTTATAAACGTGTTTATTGAAGTATGTACAACATATCTATTTACTACATACAATACTTTGAAAATATACAATGTGAAACGGCGGCTATAAAGAATACTGAACGAATCTTACCAGTATTTTTTAAATAAAAGTAGCGAAAGACAATGCATGCTCGCTATATCACATTCAAGGGGAAATTTGTAGAGCTTGCTTATTTAAAACTATAACTAGCGATAGACCCTCAAATTCGCCAGAAACTTGACTTTTAGATTTACAAAAGGGTGGGCATTTTATACTTACGTGGGTAAAATACATGAGGGTGGGATAGACTGAGGATGTAGAAAGAGTATAAACCGAACAAGAAATGAACAACGAAAATAATATCAAAGTAAAACACTTTCAGTGTGTTGTGAAAATGAAAAAGTCTATCATAAAAAACGACGTCGCCATGCATAAGACACGGATAACACACGATATAGATCACCTTTTTGCTTCTATTCGTAAATACTAGACAATATGACAGACTGTGTTTTCCATTTAGTGCTTTGGTTGACGATGTGAAAAGAATAGCGCTTCGTACCTAACTGGTCTCTAAATGTGACATACACGGTACATTGGTGTTTCGATAGTTTGGGCCTGTACCTATATGACTTTCATGGTATTGTATCGGTACTGGGTAACGGTAGGCCGCCATAGTATAGAATAGGAAGACACGTAACATCAGGAACAGTACATTAATGTTCAGGACCTGTACCTACATGATTTTCGCGGTACTGTACATGTACCGAAACTTGATAACGGTAAGCAGCCCTAGTACAGAGCCGGGGAAGACGTGTAACATCAGGAACGGGAACAACGTACCGTTACATTGATGTTCCGGTGGAATTGTACCTAATTTAAATGATTTTCGCGGCACTGTATACCGATACTTGGTAACGGTGTGCAGTCCTAGTAACGGGTACAATGTTCCAAGACATATATTCAGGTACGGTACGGTACCAGTACATTGTTTTTTCCGGCGGCGTTTCGCGGTTTTGGGGCAGTCAAGAAAGGATAGACGCTCCTCTGCAAGTCTGTATTGGTGTGTGCGTGTGTCTAGTGCGTGTGTGTGTGTGAGTGCTCTGTGTTTGTGTTTATGGGCGCGCGCGCAAATTTGGTCACCGTTGACTCAACACACACTTGGCGCTTAGCCTAGATAGTCGGAGTTCGTGCCCCAAAGCTTACACAGTTGACTGACGCTGGCTCAAGATGTCTTCACGTTTTCTCCATGGAAGTCGTTTTCTGTCCGAGTCTCAGCTCAGTGCCAAGCCTTCGGGATCTACTTGCTACCGTGACACATGCCTACAGGGCTGACGTCAGAGTTGCGTTGCGCGGTAGAGGGCAAAAAATGGGAAGACGATTTGGGTGTGACTTAAAATCCTTGAAAATCCTTCTTTTCCTTGAAAATTTTTGCCCAATCTGGAGACTTTTTGAGTTAGAAGAGACAGGTAGGGTCTAAGCTTTCCTGTTTGGGTCAAAATTTGTTCAGTTCAGCAGTTCAGCTGGTGTAAGGACAGGTTTTAGTTATAGGGTGCTACTGGTTGTATCAGGAGGGAAAATGGGTCAAAGGTGAGGTTTCTTTCATAGAGCGAGCTTTTCTCAGAGAATGAGCCAAACAACCCTCTGTTTTCTTTGAATGCTTATAAACTAGACCCAAGTGACTTTCTGGTGGAGAAGAATTTTAAAGATTGAACTATGGGTTAGTACTTTTTTGAAGCCTTCATTCAGTGTATTTCAACATGCTTGTCAATGGGCAGCCCTAACTTCGATGTCTGACCTGTACTGCCCCCCACCCCCATTTTGCATTTGAGGCCTTTTGAACCATAAAGCTGTCTCAGATTTGCTGAAACCATGTTGCAATATCGTATACAAGAGGTTTTGTCAAGTGTGGACCCAGTTTTGTGCATGAATTTCCCAAAAATGTAGCAAAAATGTGATATTTTGTGATTTTTTGCAGCATAAAGTATGTGCATGCATGTATTGGAAGCTGTCAGGAATAACTCAGATAGCATAGATTACTACAAAAGTGGTGTGAATTCAATGAAAATGATGGACTTAATGATGATTTAGCCCCATGTAATTGTATGCCTTACCAATTAGGACCTGTCAATCATAATGTGCCCTACTGGTGTTCACCCCCCCCCCCCCCAGCAACACTGAATTGGATACTTTTTGATCCTATGAGACCCTAAAAAGAGGAGCTATTGCAAATAATACTCCTGAATGTAGTACAGGGCAATACTTGCTGTCCATTAAACAGGATTTTGCTGTATGTAGGGACATTTCAGCTGTGTAATGTTGTGTTTTGTGTGTACAGTTTGCCAGTTTCATTGAAACAGCGTTGTATGAAAACTAGTAAAAAAAGTTGTAAAAAAAGAAAACCCTCTATTGAAAAGTTGCAATTTTACATCAGAGATGTAGAACTGACTATGGTTAGTAGTTATTTAGACTTGCTAAGAGATAAACACCTATGGATTATGGAAAAGTCACATGACTTTTGGTACACTACCCCACTGCTTTACATGCCTTATTGCATGGGGTAAGCTGTGGTGCACTGGGTATAGATTTGGCTCTAAATTCCCAAGGGAGCAATCAATACAGTTCATCTTTGGGAAACGCTATCGCATCCCCTCCCTGTATCAGCTGGGATAATAATTTTTCCTCAACTCCCTTATTCGGGTACCCAGTACAGTGAACCACGGTGCCATGAGCTATAATTCACAACTTGAAACAGCATATTCATAACGTATTTGAATTGTAGCTTATAGAAAGGATAGACATCTACCTTTGTCCCTTGTATTACATGAAGTAACGTAAGTGTGTAGAATGGCCAGTCTATAGAGATTGTCGTTTGTATGATGGAGATTCTCTGAAGCCGAAACGACAGTAAACAATCGTGAATGATTGCGATGTACCCGCACGTATAGTGGAGCGCCGTGTCTAACGACCTGTTCACACGTTCTGTGTGGTTCTCCCAATTTCCTACCCCATCATTTATCATTAATGCATCATCATTTCTAGATTCTATCCTTCGCGCAGCCCTCCCCCTTCCTGACGCCTGCCAGGTGTTGGACGTGACTGGAATATCGCCCGACCGAGCTGTCAATCAATGACGTATGGGCGTGCAGACAACCAATCAGGGAACGCCTTGAGGGTGAAGCATGTGACCCCGCGGTACATAGTGCACATTCCTCGCTTGTCTCTAGCTGAATCTAGATTTGCCCCGGGTAAGTCTTGTTGTCGAGGCGAGTTCGGGCTAAATTCTACCTTTTAACTGGGTTCAGAACCCCCCAGACAATTTCATGCGTCCCGAATACGTGTATTCTAGCGGTTGCAAACGCATTTAAAAGGCGTCACTAGTACTACAAAACAATGCAATGAGGGTTTAAAAATTAAGATATCACACCATGAACGTTAGGCATACTAAACACCCTCCCAATGTATTTTCTTATATACACACTACGTTTTCCGTGAATGCGTCTTGTTCATAATCAAACTGACAAATGCAGACTGTACGAAACGTACGGTTCACACATACAAGGCAACGTCTTGAAGCATATTTCTTAAGATTAAGGTATCGCCCGCCAGCGTCTTCTGTTCAATCAACGCCGAACTAACGACTTGGAGTCCCGAGCCAAACGCCTCCGCCACTGGGCAAACAATCAGAGTAAACCCCCGGGGGACGCCTTCAAATTCGCCGACATTCAAGATCAATTTGCTCGGTAATAACGTTTCCAACGGAGCGTCCGCTGGCACCGTGCACCAAGTCCCGAAACAAGGATTTTGAAAACCAATCAAAGCTTTTAAAATCAATTTAGAAGTAACATCTGATCAAGTATCCGGAATCCAAATCAACCAATAATGGAAAATAACATAAAGTGTTGTCGATTTTTATTTAGCAAAGTTTAGGAACCTAGGTAATAATATAAACGTAGTAGCGGGCACTAGCGGCATTCGGTGATTTTTACGCGCGCATTGATATGACGATACTGGTATAAATCTTGTTGTATGTAGGTACCGAAATATGTACGAGGATAGTCAATTCGACAATAGAAATACTTTGCCCGGCAGTTTTGGTACAACTTTTATATGGACGCGTGTTATCTGTGCGTTCGCTCGCCGAATTCGATAGAGTTATCTTGTATATCTGAAAGTCTATGTAGAATACATGCTTTGTCGTTCAAGCCGATTTCTTCCCACAAAACTTTGCCGCCGTTTGACATTTCTGGTCAGTCAAGGGAATTAGCCACTAGCACTACTTTTGTACATAAACTACGTATACAAAGAGCGGATATTTCAATACCGATGATACACAGTCATGTATTCACGAAGAATATTCTTATCGACTAGCTCTCGAAAATTGTATATGGACATATCAATTTCAATTTCTTTTTTTGTTGTTGAAAAACATCAAAACGTGTTGTCACGAAGCTGTACTAAACCTAAAAAAAAATGCCAATCAGAACAAATTATAGCAATAAACAGTGTCACTACATAGCCGAGCAACAAAAGTATTAACTCGCACACAGCATACATATCATGAAAGGCACTAAGATGTTTCACAAGTCAACTTGTTCAATAGTTCCTTCCAGAGATAAACAAGTTGCTCACACAAGAAGAATACAATTATTTGGAAAGAAGTTTTTCTTGTTAGTATTACATACATGTATAAAAGCAAATTAAAAGGGAATTTCAAAATTCCTTTGGAACAGTCCCCCATCCATATTTCGACAAACCAATCCCAAGTAAATGTGAATTCAACTCGACATTATAGCCACTTAACCAATACAGCAACCAACGACCTTCAAGTTTATTCTTTTATTGGTTTCGAAGAGAGAAAAAAACTTTACAGTATGGATATCATAGATATCAAGATATATCTCTTCAAATACGGATTTCTTGCGAAGCTTGGAAAGTTATCAAATTGTAGAATCATACTAGTAGAATCATAGCATCTATCAGTTTTCTACGCTAAACATTTTCATTCTTTGTCAAATGCAGACAGTCGTCATATAATCTGGACCCCAAGGGATGACACATCTCAAACAATCAGAGAGTTAATCCCCATCAATTCCAGTTGATCGGATTTGAAAGCGGATAATCCCCGTGAGCGGGTAAATGCCGTGGGGGTCAGACATTAATGAAGTGAGGCATGTCCCAAGGGACCACCTGTCCCACACTGTGTGAAGTACACCAATAACAGGTGGACCTTTTACAGTTTGGGCGCCTCTCTCTTTCGACTTCCATACACAATTTTCACTAGTCTCTTCCAGACTGCGGATCGCTGGAAAAATCGTAGAAATGGAACAAATAGAGGAGTAAGCCGTCCAGAGTAGCCTCTACCGGGCTTCGTGGTTTGGTGGTCTAATTGTAGAAATTGGTCAAATAAGAGTAAATAGTA
>NC_049988.1:6936635-6991141 GCF_000003815.2 Branchiostoma floridae | reverse complement strand
AACCCCCGATCTCATATCTATCGTGCATTTGTGTTTGTTTATCATTAGTAACTCAGGGACCTGTTGTAGATTTTCCTGGGGGAAAGTTGGCCCAAGAAGCAACGATTTCTGGTATCTAGGCTATTGTGGGACCAAAAATCTCCTTCCTTGTGCAAACGAATATTACATTGATAAAGAAATAGCCAAAGGGACCACATGCCCTTCGCTGTGAAGTACACCAATACCAGGTGGACCTTTTACAGTTTAGGCGTGTTTCTTTCGACTTTCATACCCTATTTTCACTAGCGTGTATGTCAGACCTCCGATCTTAATATCTATCGTGCGTTTGTGTCTGTTTTGTTCAGTTCAGTTCATCCTCAGAGAGGTGACACCATCGTCTCCACATGTTCCTGTCCAGCACGATTTATCATTTATAAAGCTAGTCTGGATTCCTGTGTTCAAATATTACTGTTCAGTTTGAATTTCGAAAACACACAAACACACACACGAAATTTCGCAACCTGACACAATCGGTTCAAAGTAGCTGCTTTCTGCTTTTCCAAATCCACTAAAAACTTGGATATTTTAGTGAACGATTCTAGGATCGATTTTGATATGGCTAAACGCCTTGTGTAAGAGCCGCTAAAAGGGTAGAATTACATATAAATCTATAGAATCCAGATTAAGTCCCGTGGCATACCAGTTGGCTTTACATAATCCGTACGGCACTTACGTATATGATATATCTTATTCGCTATGACCTTTTGAAAAGCGTGATTTCACTGTTTTTTCTTCGTGGTTTATGTAGCGGCGTTATATTGGAACAATGTCGTTGAAATTTATAAGTCACGGAATTTAACATTTTAAGTGTATGAAAAGGGCAATGGCCGTCATTCAAAGACTATAATGTAATTTATAAATGCCTGGCATTAACGTAATGTTATGGTTTTGTATTTTCCAACGTCTGTCATAATGTTATAGGCCACGATATAATTACATACAGAAAAATAAGACACCTGAATAAAAAGATGGTGTAGCACAATATTTTCTTCATATTGTTGGGCAAGCAGCTTTGAAACTAAAAGCTACCACTCGGTGATAACAAAATGTTTGTTATAGATTTGGAACAAAAAGGGAGCGTACTGAAGTACCTATAACAATGTAAATACACGGCATGTTTGGCAACCATACCACACAACCACCAAGTAGTGTGGTTAACCATACAAAGATTGTAGCTCTGACCATGTAAACACGTCTACGGCGCAACTGTTCCAATATCCAAATCTGAATACGTTCCAGTATCCAAATACGTAACAGAGCCATTTTCTATTTGTACAGAGAGCGGTGTTTTTGTAGCATTGGCCTTACCCTCCGCTATGTATGAATTCATATATCATTAGCCTCTACCAAGCGATATTTTCATTGATTAAAAAACCTGGAATCTATATAGATTTGCCAACGGTTGAGAATTTGGTCAACATAGCGGTAGAGCTTCTACGAAATTGACGTTACAATCCAAAATCAACAAGCCATGGAAGTAACTCTACGCAAAAAATTACGGTATTGAGTTGTCTGGTATTGATGATTTTTGTAATCAACATAGTTTGCGAAGCGTGTAGTAATTAGTATTGATTCTAAGATGTCTTGATCCTGTACTGTTTGTCGTTTTAAATTATATGTATTTGTTTCTATATACTAGTCGCCCGTATAACCACCCTTCGGTGTAACATTCCAACTAATGAAAAGTTTGTTGCTGTTGTTATTTTTCTGTGTGTTTTTATACAGATTTTTTAGTGTGGTCTTACTAAAACACGGACAACAATTTCAAAGGAAAAGAACCCCATAAATAAAGAAGAAAAAAATCCTCTAGACTCTGTGCTAGTGCAATTGATGAAAAACCTAGTCTTCTCTTAATGCACAACAGTTACAGGTCGAAATCCAAGTATCACGTCTTTCAGTGCTATAAGCGATACCCGTGCAAATGTAGGTCATACGACTCGTCCTACAGTATTACGTTATTCCCAGGCGATCTCTCATTCAACACACGGCACACCTTAAATCAACAACGGGAACAAAAGCTCAGAGGAACGGTGCGTGTCAGCGGCGGCGCGATTGGACCACCCGTGGGGAACGTCAAGTTCAGGGCGCCGTACTAGAGACGGAACGTGGCGGGAAAGAAGAGTTCTGGTCAGACGACACTGAAACGTGGCGGGAAAGAAGAGATCAGACAACACTGAAATGTGGTAGGAAAGAAGAGCTCAGACAACACTGAAATGTAGCGAGAAAAAAGAGCTCAAACGACAGGAGAAAATTGGCGGGAAAGTAGCCTTTAGACAACAGTGGAAATTGACAGGAAATTTGAGTTTAGACGACACTGAAAAGTGGCTTTTAGACGACACTGGACGCGGCTAAAAGTTAAAACTTGAACGACACAGAAAAAGAAACGTGGCGGGAAAGTAGATTTCAGACGAAATTTCAGACGACAGTAGGTCAGAATTGTTAGAAAGAAAGATGCTGGAAAGTAGAGTTCAGGCGACATTGAGTGAGCTGGAAAGAGTAACGCGGTTTCAGACGACACTAAGTCACAGTGGCTAGAGGAAACGTAGCAGGAACGTAGATTCCAGACGACACTGAGTGAGACAATCACTAGACGAAAAGAGGCGGGAAAGCGAGTTCAGACGACATGTAGCCAGAATGACTGGAACAAAAGTAGCGGGAAAGTAGATTCCAGACGACACTGATTGAGACTGGCTAGGATAAAAGAGGCGGGAAGGTAGACTTCAGGCGACATTAAGTCAGAATCATAAGTTTAAGAGAAGGGGCGGGAAAGTAGAGTTCAGACGACACTGAGTCAGAAATGGCTAGAAGAAAAGTAGCGGCAAAATAGATTTCAGACGATACTGAGTCAGAATGGCTAGACGAAAAGTGGCAGGAAACAAAGCACAGCTCAGACGACGCTGAGTCGGAATGGTTAAGAAGGAAAATTATCAAACAATCCTGCACCCTTAGCTTACAACTATGTGTAAGACTGGATCCCTAAGACTATATATTATTTTCAAAATCTATACTCCTGAAACACATGGAAAAGAAAAGAAAAAAGAAAAACAACAACAAATCCATCACCAAATGCCTGTATTGTACTGTTACTTCGGAAGCATTCTCTCTGGCAACCATGCGCTAATCAAAGACCGCATACTGTAGCCAAAGGTACGGATGAAAGACAACTTCCATGGAGCAAAGTAAGAGCTGCTATCCGGTCCTGGTCTCAGTCTACTGACGCGGTAAACCAAGTAAAAACAGTGTACAGTAAGGAGTGTAGTATGGGTCACCGCCAATTATCAAAACGGCCAACACTGAGTGGAAGGCTCGAAAATAACCTCCTGAAGATCTTTCTTGGATCAACAGATTGTAAGGTATGGCACGTGGGTCTGGGGTTTTCTAAAGAGACTGTGTAGAGGTTAATGGTGGATGCGTTGTATAGTAGAGATCTGTTATTGAGTTTCCAATATATATTCTAGAGCTTAGACCGAGGAATGCCGCTAGAATGCCCTTACCTACTGAAAATTGTCTTGTTGGGTCTCGAAGTGGGAAAAGAACGTTCCGCTGCAGTACCAAGAAAAATCACCAGGCGGCCCAAAATATCCATATACACAACGTACCTTGAAAGGTATGTAAAATTTCGTACTTAAAATTGAAAATATGTGAATCAGTGAGTAACATGTAAAGCCAATTTTCAGCATATTTGCATCTGTGTATTCTGTAGTCATGTGCAGGTCAGGCAAACAGGCAAACGCCTGTCTGCCTGCTCATCTGTCGAATCGACAGGAGAATCCAAAAAAAATTCTGCACAAACACGCTGCAGGGGATCTACGAGGAGTTTCTGAAACCACTTCAAAAGTATCTACTTTCCACATTGTCCTCCTCTTACATGGAGTTCGCTGTTCAATCAAAAAGGCACAAAAACAGAATCGCTACCGATAACAAACAGCGTGCAACTGGAATTTATAAATTGTACCTAATCTTACATAGAGTACCTTTAAGTTCTGCTGCTCAACCTCAAAAGCAAAAAAAATTGAAAAACAGAAACGCTACCGATAACAAATATAGCGTGTAACTGGAATCGTACCATCCAACACGTTCGTGTACCGTTCAGTATGTTGGTCACGTTCCGGCCCGTTTCCCTGCACAGATAACGAGAGCACAATCACCCAACGCGCTCCCCGCGCAATCTATCACTGACAGGCCGACCATGTCTTCCTGGGGCGATCGGGGAGTCTGAGAGAAAAAAAGCGCGGGAAAACTATGCCTATAGATGTGAAAGGCGGGAAAATTCAGGACTGTTTGATTCTTAGATTAAGTGGTCAGAGATAGCGTTTCACTGATCGTTGCTGGTTTAGTGACATAAAACGTCCCCAAATTTGTGATATTGGTGCCCCTCGTAAGTCCAGCCATCAACACTCTAAAAAGCACGGGAAAACGATGCCTATAGATGTAAAAGGCGCGGGAAATTCAGGGCTGTTTGATTCTTAGATTCAGTGGGTCAGAGATAGCGTTTCACTGATCGTTGATGACACAAAACGTTCCCATTCTGTGATATTGGTCCCCCTCGTAAGTCCAGTCATCAAAGCTTGGCTTAATAACGTGATTATAGAATGGTGTGAGGATTTAAAAGGCCAGATGGTCACTTCGTGGTCCGGTCTTTTGATAGCCATCAAAGCAGGCGGCCGAGCTCTTCTATGGAACTGACCACGTACTGTTTCCAGAATGTATATCAGTTTTTATATTGCTATATGGTTTCTGACAGCCGTCTAGCAAGTATTCTGCGAAGCGAAATATTAAATTTTCCCCCTTTTTATATCAATACACGGCAAAATGATGTGTGGAAAGTGGAAAAAAGGACTTGGAGATTTTCTTATCAACATCTGCTTGGAAGTGCCGCAGCCGAAAAAAGAATCCACGGCGCGTGCGTAATCAAAACTGTTATCTCCGTGAAAGTGAAACGAGATTTCTTCGCGAACCGTTTCGACGGTTAAAACCGTTAAGTTTCAAACCAATCATTTTGGACGTTCACGCACAAAGTGGGGCGGAATTTTCTCACAAGGTTTTCTTTTTCGAATTGATTTTTCGTATCTGAAATTGTAATTAAAACTAAAAGCCCCAGTATTTAACGATTCAGATAGCCGACCGACACAACATATATTCGTCACGATTTACAACTTATGTGTAACGCCAGTATAACGTAGTGTCTACTAGACTAATCATCCTGGCTATTAGGTGAAACATGAGATATCGAAACGGAACAATCCACTGCTGTACCTTAACATGCCGCTAGGGCACCCAAAATCTAATCATTTCTAAGTCGTATCAATACCTACCCATATACCAAGTATTAAGACAAGTCATCAAGGCTTTCTCGAGTTATCGTGGTCGCACAGACAGACATTCACATACCCGTGCACCTCAGACATATATTTCTTGGCGAAGTTAGTATTTTGCCTGGCGAGTTTAGCGTAAACCGGTCGGAGAGAAAAATGCTACCCATCCCATGGACTGACTCCTGGCCAATAATTGCTCCCGAATTCTACGATATATCCGCTCCGTGTGCGTTTCAACCAACCAACCCATCGAGAGTAGACTAGAAATCCATCATTTCTTATCCATTACTTTAGTAGATTGCTGGGAATGCTCCCAAATAGCCCCGTCTTGAGCTTCTAATAGAATCAAAACGGAAGCTTCTTATTGGTCAATAGCGCGCTCATGTAATAATAGTAAAGTACTTGTAGAGTTGTGGGGTTATCTGTTCAAGGTGTCAATCAAAAAACGTCATTGGTATAATCTCAAGCGCCGATTGGTTAGATTGATTGGGACGGCATACTACCATTGGTCACATTACGGCATGCCGACAAAAGTTGACATACACAATACAACGGGGTCCGGGATATATCCTAATTTCTTTGCTGACAAGAAACAGAGTGGAACATGCGAACCCGGTTTTGAACCGTTCGCACTAACTAAATCTAACTATTTTAACATTGGAATGACCACAATCCAATCATACAAACCCCTACGTGAATCAGACCCTCGTGCAACTGTTAAACCGAACAAATTATAAAAACAATTGTGATTATGGGTGGGTAACGGTACAAAAAAACGGTTTTTCCTGTGTAAACGGTCTGAAATAAAACGGACCTAAAAAATCAGTGGACCGGATTTTGAACCATAAGAAATGAACAGATTATACTTGTAGGCGTTCACGTGCTTTGGGGCTTACCGGTCCATGGGTAACAATATTTATATCGAAGTAGATGAGAGTTGAGAGTCATTTTACCAAGTTTCTACAGTCAAAGTTAACAGAGAGAGTTAGTGTTGTTTCCATGAAGACACGATTTTAAAACGCCAAACAGAAAGCTTTGTAGCGAAATAATTGTTTTGAGTATCGCCCATTCACAAGATTTCACCGATAATTAGGTCCAGGGACCTGATCCTCTTTAGTACCTGGATTTTCTGTACCGGTCAACTCACCACTAATTGTGATGTCTCAAAAATACAACTGAAAGACTCCCGAATATTGAGGATACCTTCCAAACCGTCTGTTTGTGCGATAGCGAACTCCGGGCGGCCGTTAAAGTAGGGCTCAAGGTTGAAACAACATGACATAAACGGTTCTCTCAACAACTCGGGCGCCAAAAAACACATCACAACGTCGGAAGTAATGCGACAGGGCCATTCAGTACAAACTACCAACTGTGAGACATAGTTATGTGTGCTTTCAAGAGAAACTAGCGACAGTCAGACAAAATAGAAATACCAAGAATTGCACTTTATAGCACAATCAGAGAATTATCTTCTTTACTGTTGTATTCGAGATAGGTTCCCTACTATCTAAATTTCACCGAAAAAAATCACTTGTGCAAGCAATTTTTTCAAATGTCTGTCTTTCGAAATCCACAAGTCCTTTTTTTACATCCTTATAATATTTCATTTCCAGGCTATGTATCTGTATATTAATCTTGTACAGTTTACAATAACATACGGTAGGATACGACTACATTGTTACTTTAGGCAGGGAAACGACTCCACCTAAAAACAAATGAGTTGTCAAAAAGGTATATGGCTTTACAACACGCACTTTTCGACAAGCACGGCGTGTTACTGTATGTCACCGTTGGTATGGTCTATTACGTAAATCGGTAAATGGTAATTCAATTAGGTTAAGGTCTTGAGATTTAGAAACACTTCAAACAGTCAGCTTGTGAGCTTCTAAAGGTGAAAGTTAAACTATTTGGCCAGAGAATTAAAATTTTCAGCTCTTCTGTGACGCCAATGTTACTTGGGTATTAGTAAGGTTAGCGAATACACCTTTCTCACGCGGCGACCATGATAGATATCAAACGAGTTCAATGAGGCAAACAAAAGGCTGTCCATCATAATTAGCAGTTCAACTAATGATAGTCTGCCAATTAGGAAAACGACCAATGCGTAAAGTCCGTCAAATATTTGCATTATTATGTTTTTATTTTGCATCTCTTAAGGGACTATGTGACCTGTCTACACTACTCTAAATTGCTACATTTTAAGTGCATAACACTAGAGTCGATTCCGAGTCACCGAGAGGGTTTTGAAATAATATTTGTAATAAGTTTGAACTATTCTAAGCAAAAGAATATTTCAGTTACTGAAGTTCTAAATTGTTCAAACAATTGAAAATGAAAGTTTGAACATGTTTGAACCTATCTATATATGTTGGAAACATTGGTAAATTAATGGTACAAATATCTCTTTATTTAGAACAAGTTAGAAACATCTATGTGTTTTTGTTATTGTTGGAACATGTGATCATATGTTCCAACAATTTGCGTCATTTTTTTTCTCCATAAAAACTTTTATTACCCCAATAAACATAGCTGCTAAGATGGGCCTTTTGTTTGGGTCTTCTATCTTTAGATTTTCTTTAGTAGACACTAGTGGCTCTTTTGTGAAAAGCTGTCAGACAGACACAATTTCCTGTACTTGGCAGGGATGTGTGAATTGCCCTCTTCCCAGCCCACTGACCCAGTTTCATCATTTTGTTTCACTGTTCGAACATATGATCACATGTGATCACAAATGATGAATCTATGTTGGAACAGTTTAGAAACTAACAGAAATAATGGATTTGATGTTAGAAATGTTTCTAACATGTATGAACACTATAGAAAATATTTAGGACATCACACAGATGTTATAAATAGTTCTAAACAGTTACTTATCACATTTAGAATGTTATAAAGATTTTCAAAATGTTGGAACAAAAGGCAAGAAAGACCCTCTTGGTAATGTGGAATCGACTCTAGTTATGATATTTATTATTCTATCTTATATCATGAAAATTTGTGTGGTTTGGGGGAAAAGTAAATGGGACCTGATTTTAGAAATAAGTTTTGTCTGTTTGCCTCATTGACCTCGTCTTCGATCTATCATGGCTGCCGCGTGAGAAAGGTGTATACAAGATCGAGAGGTCGATTCCTGGCTAGAGGGCGTTTTGTACTTGGCAAAGGCACTTTACACGACTTTCCTCGCTCCACCCAGGTGTAAAAATGGGTACCTGACTTCTGTTTGGGAGGCAAAAGGTGGTGGAAGGAGAGGGTTGCGCTGCGTCTTCCAATAATTCGCGAGATCGTGTGGCGTAATCGGCAGTGCTCTGGCCTCAGGCCAAAGAGGTCCTAGGTTCGAAACCTGCCATGTCACCGATTTGGTGCTCTTTGACTTAAAGTTTTAACGTTTTTCCTCACTTCACACAGGTGAAAAAAAACGGGTACTTAGCTTCGGCTATTATAGGATAGATAGGACGTTAACTTAAATGTCAATGACAAAGACAATGACAATGATCTTTATTGCATATTCCTGCCCAACATGGGCTAAATGCATTGGGTTGGATAACTTAAGTAAACGTGAAACAGGTGGAGGACCTTTTCCATCACAATTCAGACCACCATCATTACAATACTAGACAGTCTAACCATTTAAAACAGATACAAGTAAAAACACAACAAAGAAAGTTTTCCATGTTGTTCAAGTGTCCGCAAATCTGGAATAGTTTAAGTGAATCCTTACATCTTTGTCATTCACAACCCATCTTCAAAAACCTGTTAAAAAAGTCATTATTAGATAATCAAACATTTAATTAATCTCCCATTCATTGTCAGTTGTTACATTTCTTTCAATGTTATATTCTTATTACATCATTTCATTCATTTTGCCGTTATGATATTGCATTAGTTATCAATTATTGAACTATTATGATTTATTTCCATTTTGTTAATTGATATAATTCTTTTGGTTACATTATTGTCTAATGTATAATTTTTACACGTCTATTCAATCTTGTGACTTTGGAGGAAGACTTTGTACAAGCCACGAGGCTTTTTTCTTCCCCCCTGCACGTACTTTCTTCCTTTAACTTGTTTTATGTTAACTTTTTAAAGATTGTGCAAAATAAATAAAGTCAAGTCAATAAAGTCAAAGTCAAAGGTCCCGTGTTTGGGGAAAGCCACACCTCGAGCACGCACCAAAAGAACCCGCCACACTTATGGAAAAGAGTAGGGGTCCTTCCCGGTGCGAGTAAATAACAATTGCAATTGGGGTATCTTGTGTACGTGCCATAATGATCAACGTGGGCACTAACGGAAGAAAAATACCTTGCCCAAGACACAGTGGATTACCAACCCACCACTGTTTCTAAGAGCCCCGAAAGGGTATGAGACCTTGGTTTTCTACTGTACGTAATACGCAGACAAACCTTAGTCTCTACCAGACTCCGGATCGCTGGAAAATCGTAGAAATGGAACAAATAGAGAGGAATATAACTAGACATGGCAAGACCGTCGGGCGTTCCAACGTTTGTGTCTCTATCAGTCTTTGATGTCACCGCTAAGAAAACTGCGCCTAATCTTCATGAAAGAGAGACGGCGGGCGAAGCCAAGTCTTTCCGGGGTTCCAAGATTCTTGGGATCCAACCGTAGTATGCTAAGATCATGGCGTTTTTAAAAGTGTTCTGCTTGTTTTCAACATGGCGATTGTTTTGCTTCATTCCCGTTGAACAAGTTCAACAACTTATGCTTTATCAATGTGCCACGTAATGTAGATTGTTGCGTAAGACAAAAGTTGCTCAAACAACAGCGTAAAGATAAGATTTGGAAACGGTTCAGGTATGCCATCCAATGTCTTTTTGACTGGACGAAATATCTGGATTTACTAACTTTGAAACAAAACCTCTGAACAGAATTCACAATACTCGCATATGTTGTTGATGTACTTGTTTCACTTTCATGTCGTTCTTTGTGTATACGCTGTGCAATGTGTTTTTTTCCACGCGGTTAGGCCACGTTGATTTGATTATATGGATGACATCCGCGCTCGCACCAATTTTCGGCCATTTCCAAAAAAAGTTTTCGACCACACAATAAATTGTGCAAAGCAGCTGTAAAATGAGCACAAATATTCTGTAGATTGAAAAAAAAGTATCAGAAAACAGATAACTAATGCCATATATAGAATACCAAAATGAATCTAAAGTCAAAGAATAAGATGTGAAAGGACGGAAAGAAAAAAAAAATCTATTGTTGGTTGGGGGAGGTACCAGTACAGAAAATTCAGGTCCAGAGGATCATGGTCCTATGTTCAACCTTCCTGGCCACTTTGATTTCATACTGAAGGCAACTTTTTTGGGGGGCCAAACTTCTTTTTTTTATTCGCTCGCTCGCATCAGTTTTGGAGTTCCCGGAGGATGTCATCCATATAATCAAATCAACATGGCCTTACTTGAATACTAGGTACTAAGAGACATGAAATCTACAGACGGTAGACTATACTATGTCCGAAGACTATACCCTCTTTTAAAATATCAGATATAGGTTACCCCGTGGATAAAGGTGAACTAGCGTTACAACCAAGTACAAATGAGTGAGAAATAAAAAGAGAGTCTTCCAGTTGGTGAACACGTGGCACTTGTTTTCGCCCTGAAGTTTACGGATATATCACACGTGAAGGGGTCGCAGTTTCACCCTTTGACCTCCAACGCAAAACTCGGTAAGGAAAAACAGACATGTACTTGAACTCTTCTTCAACTCAAACTCAAATGAAAAGAATGAACTTTGTAAGAGATTATCTCATTTTAAGAAGAAAACAATTAACTGTGGAATACTTTCTTTTTAATTACTTGAGTAGATTGCTAGGAATGCTCCCAAATCATGAGTCCCGTTTTGAGCTTCTAACAAAATCAAAACGGTAGCTTTTCATTGGCTAACAGCGCGCTCATATAACAGTAGTTGTTGTGGGGTTGTCTGTTCAAGACTTCAAGGTGTCAATCAAAAAACGTCCTTGGTATAATCTCAAGCGCTGATTGGTTCGATTAATTGGGACGGCATATTACCATTGGTCACATTACGGCATACCGACAAAAGTTGACATACACAATACAACAAGGTCCGGGATATATCCAAAACAACTTTTACCGGAATGCCAAAAATAGCATCCGTTCCCTAACCATACTAGACAAAATGCCGATCGTATAGCGCACTCAAAATTGGAACTATAGTTGTGCCATTCGCAGACAACGTACAATGTCACAAAGAAAAGAAGCCTGTCAAAGAAAACAAATCTCGCTTGTCGACAGCTTTTAAGATCAAACAGAGAAACTCTGAAGACAATACATCTCAAACATTGAAGATCTATAATCTAAAAAGGAAATACTAGTATATCTTTGTGTTACAGATATAGTAACATAGCAAATAAGCAACTCTTAAATTTTAGCAACATGTTAGAAATCCGGGTTGCAAAGGGTTTTGACTAGGGATAACATATTAGAGAGATAGCCTTTACAAATATGTTACAAACTATCTATCTATCTATTTTATATTTTAAAGGCGCTGCCTGGGGTTTGGCTGCAAAACGATCCTTAAGATGACACCCAAGGTCAAGCAAGCAAGGTCAAGACAAGGTCAGCAACATTATAAACCCGGATGCGCAAATTATCTTGTCAGGTGTATCAAGGAGCTTTTATCAGTAAAAAAAGCTCCTTGGGTGTATGTACGCGCAGACTGACAACCTATTTAGTACATGTAATACCTAACTAGATCGTGTATCCAATGAAAGAATCGCTTATGAAATCTCTTGAACACGGGGCCTGTCTATGTACCTCGAACGGGACAGCTATCTATCTACCTCAATGGATCGTCTATCCAATGAAATGAACGCTTCTAAAACCATTTGAACGGGGTATCTACTACTAGTACTGAACTCAGTACCCAATGAAATGAATTCTTCGAAATCCCTTTAACACGGTACATATCTATTTACATAGATGGATCGTGTATCCAATGAAATGATCGCTTCTAAAACCTCTTGAACAGGGTATCTATTTATCTATCTAGATGGTCTGTAACAAATGAAATGGTCCCTTTGATGTTATGACATCGAACCCAAACTTCTGAGGATTCATATTCCAATCTATAAAAGGAAAATAATAGCCACTGCAATGCCTTAAGAAATTTACCATCATCATTCAATTTCTTTTTCAATTAACTATTTATAAAAATGTGCTTTGCGTACATTACACTACACTTCTTCCTATTATCCTAACCGAGCGTAAAGTGTATGTTATATATTGTTTGCCATCGTCAACCGGATACAAAAAGAAACATTCTAAAAACTTCGTCTATGTTTAGACTAGCCCGGTTAAGCAGTAAGAGTGTGCAAAAAGTACTAATAGAGAGACTGACACTCCAAAAATCATATCCTCTATCAAACAAAGAGCACGTCGGCTCCATGTAACGCAAAGCAGTAGTAAAGCTATATTTAACCCTGCTCAGTTAAGGTCTATAACACGATAGAGTGGTGTCCTTTAAACATTTACACGAAAACTGCGTAATTCTTCATACAGAAAACTGGAAACAACGACGAAAATATCAAAGAATTGCAATTTGACAAAGTCACCGTACACTGTCTTTTGAAGTAATATGATAGACGTAAAACTGGCTATTCAATTGACAAAAGAATGTATATATATATATATATACATATATGCAACATTTGCAGAAAGGTAATATATATGTCTATTTGTCGGACTTTTTAGCTATGAATAGCTAAGCCATTTAAAAATAGCGGACAGACCTAATTGTGATATATTATGTATTAGACAGCCATATTAACTTGAGCACACACTGTCTACTACGCCACACCTACACGTAATGCAGAAGTGGGGTAAATGTCAACACTGTGCGCTATTAACACGTCATAGCAACACGCAAGTGGTAGCTATGGTAAAGCAACCCATACACTACTCCATCAAGGAGGTTGTTCCCTCTTTCAACCTCCTTGACTCCATAGACCCCACCCTAGAAAATACAGTAGTAACCGTCGCTTTCTTCCAATATATGGTTCTTTGAATAAAATAGGGACAGTTAAGTCAAGGAAATATTTTTGTACGTAATTCTTTGGCAGAAACAAAATGTCCTCAAATCGCTCTCAATATCGCGATCTTATTGTACAATATTGGACCGTTTGGAGCATCCTATCCGGCCATAGCACAAGGGAAAGGCGAGATTTTGTGCGAGTTGTATTCTTGAAACAGCGACAATTCTTCATGACCAACTAAATAAACAACTACTACCTTCTGAAGTATTCTCCAGGACTCTTCCGATGCCATAGAGGCGTTTTTTTTTACAACCGAAACGCAATCTATCTAACGCGATTCCGTGCTCTTAGATTAAAAAAAAAACATAACGTCAAGATGATTTTGTTTTCCATAAATTGTGGCAACCGTCAAGTATCTTTGAACGTCATACCCATTATCAAGGGTTCATATTACGGCATGTTTGTATTATCAATGTCTGATATCTAGATGTGGTTTTCGCCGTGACGTAATTTCCTTGTACATCGACTGCCACTTGCCCATCGTTCAAGAAAGTTAAAAGGTACTACCATGGTATAACGACAGTTATAAAAGCTACCGTGGCAAGCGTTCAAAGATATTTGTTAACTGCGTTTTTAAACACTACAAGTGTTCAACCTACTGTTATACCACGTAGAAGCTGCCGTATAATATTTGGAAAGTTACGAATGAATGCAAGACCTTTTATTGTACGTTTATGCTCTTATGGCCATAAACTTTGAAGAAATACAGTTACATACAGTGATATAAGAATGCGATGTCTTACTACATTTACAATGACGCAATCAACGTACAAAACAGGCCAAGATCTATATAGACAAGTATAGCAGTTACATGTGCTTCGCCTTGTATGTACAGGCCCAACTTCTGGTTTTAGAACGCTAGGTGGGTTTTTTTTAATTTGCTTTAGAAGAAAAGATAACCAGCGTTCAAAGGCTTCCCCTTGTCGTTCTGCGATCGTAGCGGCTCTGACAGTGCCCTTGTGGCTGGAAGAAAAATACACACATGGTCTCCCTGCGTCCATGGGCCGTTAGGGGAGGGACAGTTACTCAGGGCATGAAGATCGAATTTGACATGTCACGCCTAGCGATGTCACCCCTGGGCCAACCTGGGTATCATTCCTATACCTACTTCATAAACAACATCTCCATAGTTATCGCATAACCCTCATAGACAGAAGAAAGGGGTAGAAATTGTAGAGGATACGGGTAAAGTTGTAAGAAATGTAGTTTTTCTGTGAGAGCGGCGTTTTTGTTATTAGGTATCACGCGCAGTGGGTGTCAGATGAAAGTTTTATGTCCCAAACACTAAGGGGAAAACCGCCATTTTGGTTGAAAACTGCCCGAGCTCGTCGCAAACGCAGCACGTAGAAAACAAGTTCGTCATTTCGCTATAAAAGGAGCTAAAATGCTGATAATCACGCAAATGCTTCGATTCTATATGTGTTACACACCGTTTAAATTTCGCGGCCGCACGTTTTTGCCTTAACATGATTTTTGATGGTGTTTGGGGCACCAAGTGCTGTCAACTCCTTCCTTCTTCGCTATAACACTTTCTCTTCCCGATTTCAAACCGCAAAAAAATCTATTTCTCCGCAAACAAGCCTACAAAGAAATAAGTGACGCCAAGACCACACTTTAGATAGTTAGATACAGCAAACGGCGCAGCGATAGGATCAATGAGTACCGAACGGCGAACTTAAACTGCTGGGAATTATTCCGCTTTCGCTGGTTGATTTTCACTGTGCGAGCCGGCATGACCCCCTCCCGTACTAGTGGGCTCTCGTGGTTTGGGCTACAGTGCCTGACAACACTTCTACAAGCACCCCAATACACTACAACGGGCACCTAGCCTACCCCCTTAGCTACAAGAATTTGTACAGGTACGGGCGCCAAGCGGCGCGAACGGACAGAAAATGACGAATTCTGGGGGACATTTTCAAAACGCCTAGCGGAGCGGCCATCTTGAATCACTCTCGCATAAACGTGGCGTAGCGTCACGCCACAAAAACCGTCAAATTCCGGCAAAATGACGCCATCCACAACCAACACCTTACGAATATAGGTAAACAAGGACCTCTGCTTGGCCACTCACCTAGATTTTGGTCTCCAAAACGTCGCGAGGGGTCCGAAAATTGACGAAAACGGAGCTGGATCGCTCGGCGACCGATTGCGGGCTCTCGCAGCAAGGTATCGGGGGCAGACGCTGTAATTGATCACGTGACTGCATGCGGAATGAAGTTCCCCCTCGCCCGGCCGCGATTGTTTACCCGCACCGCGCGTGACCAACAAACAATACACAATAACAACTTGTTTTCCTCACCACCTCACAACAATCTCAAGGATTAGAAACTAAAGACAACATGAGCCGTGGGACTTTGTAAAAAAAATCGGTTCTACGGGGAAAAGCTAGCGGCTAACACATCAAGTTTAGTGATTGATATTTTCTATGCATTCTCTCAGACGTGTTTTGCACGATCTAGGATCGGCCCATGCCGTGGGGAGGGGGCGGTGCCGGAATTCGGGATGACACGACAGACGTCATTTTGTCAGTTTGCTGTGCCGCGCGTTTCACAGAAGTTCAAGGGGGTCTCACTGAGTGCATCTGAAAATAGCTTGCTGCAGACTCCCAATTTCTTTTAATACTGTATCCTATAGTTTGATATTTTTCGTATCTAATGTATGGTTGTTCTCACGGTTACGCAACCTTTTTGCCGAATGCATTGCACAAGAATAACTGAAATGTCAACCTCAATTTACGCTTATTGTGGATTTAAAAAGGGTCGAATCCTAACACACAAAACTCTGATGTACTAGTAGGGCAACAGTTATGGAAAATGATCATAGACACTTCACAAATTACTATTCAAAATACCGCTGGCATCACATACAATGAATAGAATATACAGTTGATAAAACGGACATAAAGTGACGACATATAAAATGTAATAGTTCAACGATGACTACTTTTCACTTTCCACTAATTTTGCGACAGGACACAAAAGAATTTGTTCCCATTTGCTATTAGTAAAAAGCTGCAAATAGCTTTCTCTCTCTCTCTCTATATATATATATATATAGAGAGAGAGAGAGAGAGAGAGAGAGAGACTGTCAACTGTTTAGTCGCAATACTTTAGATCCATTCTGTGCTCACAAAAGAAGCGCCATCAACTTTATTGCAAAACGCTTGGCGAGCAAGCTGGTTAACGGCCCATTAAACAACAACAAATGGATTGCTAACGTTTGTATCGTAACTACCATAATTATTATCATTAGCATTGTATGTACCGGTAACAGTTTTCTTTCAACAAACATCGAGATTCACTTTCCTCTTTTTACAGTACAGTACTTGAACGCACAACACTGACACAGCAATGAACGAAGGCAAACTGACCTGAGCAACACAACGCGACTCAAGACACAAAGGTGAAGCGAAAAGTAGGTATATATTTTACACACTGTCTAGAATTAGAATCGCCTGTGGAACTGGATTCTTATTCTGGGCCTATAAGAGACTTTAAATGTACTTTTAGAAATACTAGTAGTAGCGTCAATTTTGTGCCATTGGGAAAGACACGCTACAACTATTTCTTCACGCAACTCACTTGAAAATGAGTACCTAACTACGGTTAGAGACTCAAAACATTTAACAAGAGGTCCCGTGTTTGAGGAGAGCCACACCTCACGTACGCTACAGAAACCCAGCGCACCGTTTACCCAAGGAGCTTTCATCAACCTTGATAAAACCTCCTTGGTCAGAGCAGGGGTCCTTCCCGGTGTGAGTGGATCAAACCTTACGGTTTAGTCTTACACAGGTTGTACTCTACTTACTGCATCGTTAACCGGTGTGTTACTATATAACCCGGCGCACCGTAAACCAAGGAGCTTTCTTCAACCTTGATAAAACCTCCTTGGTCAGAGTTTCTTGTATCTGTATCTGTATCTGTATCTATATAGCCGGTATAACCGCCCTTCGGCGTAACACACCAGCTTCGCATGCACGCGGTGCGGCAGCAGCTGGTTATATTACACTGAACGATCCGTCACACCTAACTTCTGCACATCTATCTGCAAGCGTTCTTTAAAACTATCCACAGAAGAGGCCCCTACTGTGCTTGGTGATAACAAGTTCCACTCTACGATAGTTCTGGGAAAATACGAATTTTTGAACACATCAATCCTAGCTTGGTAACCGTTGGTACTTGAAGTCATGGCTGTTTCTTGTAGGGGTCCTTCCCGGTGTGAGTGGATTAAACCTTACAATCTGGTCTAACACAGAATGTACTTACTGTATTGTATTGTAAACCGGTGTGTACGGCTAAATATAAAGGCAGTTAGTTAACCAGTTAACGAAGAAACAAACAAAAAATCGCTGGCAGAATGGTTTCAAAGGGACGAACCTTTCATTACGGTTGTAGAAATAGATGGAAATGAAGCATCAACACCACACATTGACATACGTTTTAAACATAGGACAGTACATGAAAAACTACATAGACATTAGAAATGCAACTTAAGACTGGGCAAATGCGTAGTCTCATCCTGTCTTTCGCACGGTTGTATTATATACAATCTGTTGTATTATATACAATTCTACCCTCTTAAGAAGAAATCACAAAGAAGTCGTGGCATGGACATAACTACATATTGATTAAAAAAAGAGCTATGCGTCGATCCTTTGTGAACATAATGTTCTATATTTTCTAACAAGGTTAATGAGTGGTATTCTTTAGTGCTAGCCAGCTAGCAACATCAAACAGTTGAATTCGGACTATTACTAGTACATAACAATATATTATTATGCATGTCTATGTGGTGATAACGCATGCCTCAATGTTTTATCAGTCATTTTATTTTTCCAAAAGATATGAAATAGAAAAGTAAGACATGCACACATGCAGTACATGAACAACAAAGAAATCTACTAATCAAACGATCATTTTGTGTAAATTCTCTTCATTTTAGTTTATAGGGAAAAACATTTGTCTCAAACTGGTTGAAATCCTAGTAAATTGATTTTATACATTAGTCATAGCAATGACTACACAAGTGTGATTTTTGTTTCTATTCCTCTATTTGAATTACATATATATTGACAAATTCATAAAATTCATACGGAAAATGTAATTTTTTTATAAAACTACCTTTTAAAGGAGTCGTTGTTCTTTGTGCTCTCAAGCTATCATGAACAGGGATCTGTTTTAGTCAACGTTTATGGTGACACTTCTGTAAAACACCATTCTTCTTTAGCTAGACTTTAACTGCATTTTTAATATCAGTTTCAAGCTGAGAGCTTTTCTAAATGTCGTGCCTTTAAATAGTTCTATTATGGGTTCAGAGAAAATTGATTATTTGCTACATGTATATTGATCAGGGCTCTTTTGTTGCAATGGTTTTAGTAAACTTTTTTCAATTAAAGCTGAGAATATTGGTTAACAACCTAGAAACAACATGGGATCATTATCCATTGGGGCGCATGTACGCGCAAACTATCATACCTTATAGTGCTACAAGTATATCGTTCTAGTTCGAAGTCTGCATACAATGTGACATACCTTTTTAATGTCTTCGAACTAGATCGACAGCCAAGATTGGTACGATGAAGGGAAAATTAAGTCTACGGGTTTTCTTGATATCAAGCGTACGACTTGTACGATTGTAGTGACATTCTAAAAGAAAACGCTCAACATGTCAAAACCAAAGTTGTCCAAAAACTACTAACCCTTTTGGATTTCTTTGCACAAAACGGTAGTAGTAGACCACCCCACGGACAGAGGATCTTTGTCGATTGGGTATTCAAATATTGATAGTATTTTATCGTCAATGTAGCACATTAGTTCTTGCTACATTCAATCAATAGCCAACGGAGAAGTTTACACTTATGTAAAACAAAATGCGCGCCACAATAATATTTTTCGCGAACTTTACCACACATGACTTATTCCATACCCTTTCTGAAAATTGAATTATCAATGTGTGTATTGTACACGTTTTCTGTGGGCATTTTTATTCATATTCATGATGCATGTGAATTCGGACACCCAGCCATAAAATAGACAATATAGAATTATCACTTCTGCAAAAAGAATTGATGATTTTTGCTATACCATTTTATTCCAGTGATTCTCTTTCGCATTCCATTCAATAACATAAAAGGAGAAATAGAATAAAGGAAAATCCTTTATGTGACTGAGTTCAAATAAAATCCTCTTTCGCGCTGTTAAAACTTGAAAGAACTTGAAAGGGGAATCATATCAGAGAATTTCCTAGGTCCATTATTATTTGATCGTAACTCATTCTTGGTTGGTTCGTGGTCTTTGTAGTTTGTACCCATTGGGCGCGAGCGCTTTGCTTGCAGAATAGAAATAGTATTTAGTTAGGTACTTACTTCGGTTGTTACCGTTACACAAGCGATGTTGTCCGTTATGAAAACGTTTATGGACTACTCGATATCGTACCATGAATTAATTGATATGTATTTTCTTATTTTTCAAAGGCCTTTGTCTTCGAGTCCAGTCGTCCTTTCCGAAATGCTAATTTTTCGGCGTTGTCTACAAGGTTATAGTCACTATCAAAACCACACTGATTTTTTGAAGCTGCAGTTCTAATATGATATTTCTCCCTTAGTCTTTCATATAGCAATATAACTACTATACTTAGCCCATATGGACAAAAGTGTGCAAATAAAGATTATTCCATTTCTGAATATCATGTTTTTGTTATAAATCGAACTATATTTTACGCCGACGGCGATAGCAAACGCCACACAATTACGTAGTCCTTGCAAATGCTTATTTTCCCACGTTGCTTGTCTGTAATCTACACGGCGTTTTCACGCTGAAAAACGCGGTATCCTTTAGAATAGATTCCTTCCCGGGAACAAATCGAACCTTTGACATGCCCCCTGCAATGGCTCGCCGGGTAAAAAATGGAGAATTTCGCGCTGCGTCACACGGCATTCTGGCCCGGGCCGATTTCACACAGGGTGTGGCGCAACGCCAGAGCTCCTCCTCTCTCAAGTTCTCGAACGTTCCCACATAGCTCTATCTAAAAATTACAAACCAAGCTACATACACACTACACCACGACTCAGAAGCTAGCCAAAAGGCCTGTTGTTTCTACGCTCAAATTCTTCCACGGGGCGCGGTGCCAAGGCTCATAATTCAACCCTGCTCGCACAACGAGGAAACGATCAAAGGTTTTCCTCTCTCTCTCGTAAAAGCCCCTCAGCTAGTTTTTGCACGCCGTTTAGCTCTGCGTAAAAACAGTCTGTTCTGAATGCGTATGGATGCATGGAAGATTCTCTATTCACTTCGCCGCGGGTATCACATTCAAGTAAAAACTAATTAACTGAGGGGGACCGCCATTGAACACCGGCAGGGAATAATCCCCAAGACACGGAAACACTCAGTTGATCGACACTCACAAGTGAGGGAGACAAAAATCAAATGTCCCTGTAGAGCTTTCCTTGGAAAAAAATCCATTACAAAACAATTCCACATGCTAGATAGATTCGTTATGCGTGAGCAAGCTTCGCCTGTTAATTTACTTCTAGTGCGAGAGAGCTGAGCATATAAATACCGCAGTTATAGGACTTATAACTTGCTTGTATCAGAGTATATACGTTGTCGTTTGGTTTGAATCCTTAAGATAAAAGACTATGGATATAACGATAAACTGGCACTGTACGATACAACTAAGTACTAGCTTCAAAACATCCAAGCCTTCGTTGCAACGTTAGCGTGTATTCCATGGTAGCTTTATTTTAGAGCCAACCGTTTCGGTGTTCTTGCCTGGAACTAGTTTTATCATTTTCTCTTATGTTCTAGGAGAAAGTAAGTTCAAAGATTGATTTAATTATAGACGGTACATATAAAAGAAGCAAAGCTTTATACTCCTTTGTAGACAAGTAAAGCGGAATATATATGGTGTAGTGCGAAAAGAATTGGGTCTATATTATTTCACATAAGGACATAGAGCAGTCTACGTAGAAAGAAATATATTCTACACCACAAAGTCAGATACACTAAACAGGTATTCTTTATTCAAGAAGTCAATAGAATTATCAGTGTCGAACTATCAAGAATGCAGACTACAGCGAAGAAAGCTTCGCTTGTTTACGTTTAGCAAATGATTTTTCAAGAAGTCCAAAATTTGACTTTATACTACTTTCTTCGATATCATAAGTCGACATAGTTTATACATATTCTAGCACATGTTAGTATTGATGATGCAATTTTTTTCACAGAGATCTATTGATCTAGCTACTGGTTGTAGATTCTATTTGATCTTTGAACGCTCTTTTCTTTGCTGTACCGCTTCTATAATCCGATAAAAGTATGAAAATCATACGCGCTACTAGAAACAACGAACTATGCTCTAAAATGGAGATGTTGACTGTCCTGGCCAATGATTGTCAGTGAGTTGTTGTGGAGAGGAATACGTTACTAATTACCGAACCCCAGTTTTTACAAGGAGTACTAAGCCGGTGTTTTAAGCACTTTGGCTTGGAGGTATTGACTGTTATTGGAAGGGGGTCTTCTATACCTTTTAATGCTTAGCATTCTCTCTGACAATGTCGAATGTTAGTCCTATATGAACTCCTCTGGCAAAATTCAACAATACTTCCCCTAAACTATGCTACTTTTTTCGGTCCGAAGACATTGTGGCAGGGTTGTAGCCAGCCTGAAATCATTTTCGGTCCCCTTGATTTTGAACGGGAATCTTATCGAGCACCGAAGGCATGGCGTGACGTTGCGCGTCATTTCTAGGGGGTCTGGGTCCCAGAAAATTTTTAAATCAAGACCCTCTGAAACACTATTTCCTTCATTTGAGGTGCAAATTTTGCTTGTAGACTAAGATGTTCAATGGCATCTGTTTTGGTGAAGAAGAACACATGGTTTTCAGTTTTTTTATATCTTTACATATCAATTTTTGTCTGTCCCAGGGGACGGAATGGGTAAACTTTTTTCAGTCCCCAGCTGCAAAATTCCTTCAAAGGACTGAAGGACAGGTGCTGGCTACAACCCTGCATTGTGGTAAAGACTAATGCAAGATGGACACACACGCCTTTGCGTCGCATATTGTCCGAGTCTCCGTTTGTGTTTGATACTAGGGGTGGGTACCTGTACGATGTACCGATGCAAACCCGTTTTTTCTTATGGGACCGATCCAGAAAAAAAAAACGGACCTGAAAAAAACAAGCGGACCGGATTTTGACTGAGAACATGAACAGATTATATCGCAGGCGTCTATGTGTCTTGGGGCTTGCCGCGCTAAGAAAATAGCAAGAGTTAATTTTTACCAAGAGTTAGTTTCTACAGTCAAACCTGGTCTAAGTTAACAAAGACTGTTAGCAATGATTGTTTATGTGAAGATACGATAATCAATTACTCAAACAGGTTCCCTTTAAGGGAAATGGACTATAGTTTTAAAAATCGCCCATTCCGAAGTTTTCACAAAACAGTCAGGTCCGGGTTCAGGTCCGGACCAGGACTTGATCCTCTGGACCTGAACCGGACCTGGACCTGGATTTTCTGTACTGGTACCCACCTCTAGTCGTTACCGTACTGTTCGGACTTCCACAGGTAGATAATTCCAGAACCAACCGCCAAGGATCAAAGACAGTCTTTTTTTTCGTAACAAGACAGGTAAATGAATACGACATGTGTACAACCATGTCCCAAGAATGCCTTTAATAACGGTTTACGATCGTACGACAACCGTACGACGAATAATTGACCAGGGCTTTACACACTGTTCCACAGGTAGAATGTAGTAGGAAGAATGTTTTTCTGTATCATTCTACCATACGAATGTATAAGTGCATTGCTAGGAATACTGATCTTGTAACCACAAAGGCGGCATTAAGATTTGACAGGACATTTTCTAAATTTCATTACATCCATATGTAGAAGAAAAGAAAGTTAGAGCCGTTGCAATTCTGAACTTGAGCAGTACACCTATTATGTTTTCCTGCTTTCATAGGTTGGGCCATGATAAAAATGTTAGTCATTCGTCCCTGGGTGGGCTCGAACCACCAACCTTTCGGTTAACAGCCGAACGCGCTAACCGATTGCGCCACAGAGACGTGTGTGACAATTGTTAATTCCTCCCTTGATTGTCAAGTCAAGACAAGTCTTTTGCATAACAATTGCACCGGGTACAATGTAGGGCAAACTTGTATATATTGTATGGGACAACTAGCTATATAGTAACATTAATCTAATAATATAAATAAAGTTTATTGCAAATTCTTGCCCGTGGGCTAATTGCAGGTAACATGAGAGATTCAGACAAAGTCAAAAAAACAATATCAAAGGTGTCTACTCTAGTCTAAAACTAGTAAAAGCTAACTATTGGTCCTGAGTTATTGGGTTCGACTCCTTTTTCGAAGACAGTGGAAGACGAAAGATCCCAATAATGTAACAGTAGGTGTAGATTCTAGGCTATGCAATATCAAAAGAAAACACAATGTACAACGTGAGACAAAGCCAGAATGTTACGTCAGGGTACATGCTTATAACATAGAAATGAGACACAGTGATGATATATAGATTTTTATGTCTACATTCATAAGTCGTTATCACGATGTTTGCTTTTTTGCATGGAGGCGTATATGTATTGGCCTAGGTATACAGAAACATTGTCGGGACATGGCATAAATACATGGAATCGGTCTCTGTTTATCTTGGGAAATGTTGTCTGACAATGGACTTGTACATGTCCACATGTATTTGTTTAAATTGTACCATATTCTTAAAACAACTTCAGAAAAATCGTTTCTCGTTGATCATAGGAAAGATAATTGTAACAAATCATAGACTAAATCATGTTAAATTCAATGTCACAGTTATAACTATAATTACTGTAAGGTATGGTAAAAGATGATTGTGCAAAATGATATTTTCGTCCCTGGGTGGGCTCGAACCACCAACCTTTCGGTTAACAGCCGAACGCGCTAACCGATTGCGCCACAGAGACGTGTATGACACGTAAGAAATTTGATACACATTTTGTCTTTTGATGATTCGCTGAATGGTAGGAAAGCGTGTACGTACAAACCGCTTGAGTTTGAATTGAGAAGTCAACTAAGTATGGCCTGCATATATAAAGTGATCCCCAAGAATGGTATGATTTCTTATGAAATACTGTAAATGCATTTTAGTTCGCGGAGATTTAATTTCGCGGTAGCGGCAAAATTTACTTTTCGTGGTGGTTTTAATTTCGCGGTGCGAAAACCGCGAACATTAAACCGCCGCGAAAGTTTCTGCATTGATAGTAGATTTCATGATGATGTTATAGGACCAGAAGTAATTTCATTGCGCAATGTAATGGTATTTTATTTCAGTACTTGATTCCAAAACTTTCTCTATTTCTAGTGTTGCTATGGTCTAACAATATAGCTTTACCTTCGTAAACAAAACACGTTGCGATACATAGTACTAGTATGCAAGGGCAACTTTATTCACGCCACCGATGGATTTTGAAAACATGGTGGTCGTACAACATTGAACATTTGTTATTACTGTGACTTCTTTAGTTGATACTGTATCTTTAGTTACCGCCAAAACAATACCTGACGTATCTCATATACAATACCGTGGGAACTGTCATCTGTCCTATATTTTCGGTGTTGTTTTAGGCTTAGTAGTAGGTATTTTATAACGTTAGTACTTACAAGTAACAAGGCACCTACATGGATCAAATTCCGAACGACAAATTCAAGACAGTCTTGAATGTGTCGTACACTGAAGTCTTGTTACGGAAAAGTTTGTCGTATTCTAATGTCGATCCTGAAAGCCACACTAAAATCGAGCGAGAAGAAGAATTACGGTACGGTATTCGTGGCTGCGCAACACAAACATTGAGATGTTATGTCTATGTCAGATTCTGGCAGTAATATTGTTTTCTTTCTCCAAGTGCCAACTGGTGTCGCTAGCTTATTGATGGTCCAAACTGCCTTTTAAAATCCTAGGAGCTTGCTAATATAGTCTGGAGTAACAAGTTGCCAAGTCTTTCGTATTACTACAAGTAGTACAGTGTTTCGGCCGTGACTTTGGAAAGAGTTATGACAAAGAATGCGTTACCAAAAGGCTTGTTTTGTTCGAATATGGTGCCTTTCCGTATGTGGTTTTCTAATGAAATACAACGACCTCAAAATACATACCAGAAATGGGCCTGCAGGTTCGCCTCTATCTCTCTAATTACTAGTACTAAGGGCTTTTGAGTTTGTATTACAAAGCATACACACACACGCAATGACAGGCACATCCTGTTATAACACCGACGTGATATAACCATATGTATGTCATTTTACGTACATACGCATGCCTATATCTCTGTGTATTGCTAGTATGTAGGTGGTAACTAGTAGCTAATGTAAGCGGCGAGGTTTAAATCTCTCTCTTCAATTCTATATGTATGTTCATGTTATTTGGCATAGACTCAACGTTATATACACTACCTGTGGACTAGCTTAATAGTTGTAGTTGTTGCACAATCGTGCGGTCTAAGGGCTAAGAAAACGGAGATAGGCGCTTTCCTATACACTGTGATTTCCTGTATTAGAAGGAGTTTGATAAACTAGCAATTCTAAATAACGTTATACATGCCTCCACAAGCAAATACAGAAAATTAACGGAGACAGTTTTTCTGACAATCTACACCGTCCAATCGAGATCTTACACTACAGTCACCACTACTAACACCCCATCAGGGTCCACCCACACGGGTTTACACTGATAACTGCACGGTATTAGGTTGTGTGCCAGTGTGTTAACGACCTCTAGTGACCCCGTGTCCAGAGCACTATTACACGTTTTTGCCAGCGGGCCAGTGGAGTGTCAAAGAACCATTGACAGAGTGCGGCGCCGGTGAAAATTGTTCCGCAGTGCTTTGGCGCATGTCAATGATACATTACAATCGGCGAATTACAAAGGTTTGCGCTGTATGTGTCACGTATTTCAGACAGTTAATGGGATTTTCTGACACCTTTATCCGTGGGGTAACCTATATCCGTTGTAATATCAAACTGCAAGATTTTCAGATACTGGAATAGCCTATATATCCGTTGCTATATAAAACTGCAATATTTTCAAGATATTGCAGTTTGAAACCACAGTTCATCGACTTGCATGAATTGTAGCCTCTACCAGGCTCCCGAGGTCGCTGGAAAAATAGTAGAAATTGGGCCACAGCAAGTAAATTTTATGGATGACATCCTCGCTGCAGATTGCAAAAATAGTGCGATAGGGCGAGATGGGTGAAATAAAACAAGATGGCTACATTTTCAAAAATAGGCACTATAAAGTTGTGATGACTGTTGTAAAAAGAATTAAAGGGACAAAACATGGTATCAGAGCCAACAAGGCATTCATTCCTGTATTTAAGACCTGTACTGTTGTGGCAAAAGTGACACTAGTGTGGTAGACTGGCATCACCAACAAAGTTGGTAACCACACTCATAGCTTCCATATTGGTGTCACTTTTACAACTATCCAATAAGTTTCATTTCTACAACTACAGTACTGGGTATCTCGCAAGTGTCACTTCTACCAATACAATTATAGGCTACAACACAATACATTTGGTACTTTATCGTCATGTTGGCCATCCCTGCAGAAGAAAAAAAATCTTGTTTTTTTTCTTCTGAAATCAGGCAAAAATTAATGCGCGCGCTGATGTCATCCATAAAATTTACTTGCTGTGGCCTTGGCTAAATAGACAGAAAACGTACCAACTCTTCTGGTGTGTTTTCTGTCGATCTATTTGAACAATCATTGTACACTTTTGCTGGCAATTTCCTTTTAAGTGGGTAGCTTGTGCCACAAACTATTCAATACAAAAAGAAAAGGCCAGCAAAAGTGTAAGGAAAAAAAAGGCGCCGAGAGCCTGGCTATGGAGGCTAGAAGGTCCCATGTGAGCCACACCTCAAGCACGTTAAAGAACCCAACTCACTTATCGGAAAGATACATTTCGAGAACAAGACGAGAAATCTTGAACTGGAGTTAGTCTTTTGGTGACTCTATAATTGACTGTACTTGGTGTTGTAGCTGCTATATCTACGAACCGTGTAGTATGGGTGCTATCCTACCTAGTTCGGCCAACTTAAAAACTAAAGGCGACTAATTTTTCAAGCAGATCAAGCCTGGGCCGGGTGCCATCCTAGCTCAATCCTCAAGCAAATCTATCGGTGACATGCAAGACAGTATCGATTGGATACATGCTCCATGGACACTCTTTTGCAACCCATATATTTGCTTGACCAAGACTAGTGAAGATCTGCAACGATTTTAGATTTTCCACTTTTAAAAATGACAAGGTTACAAAATTGCGACCAAAATTCAATCTCGAAATCGTTGCCTACAGTCAAAAATACCATGTCATTTTCTTTGGCATTTACCAATGAATCTGTATACATCAATTTTGACTGAAAATATTGACTGTGCTAAACTTGCCATTGCATTTAAATGCATTCAACGGGTATTTACTATTCGACTAGGAAGTACATAGATAAGGGGAATATAGTACTACTATACCCTAGGTCGACATGCCCTCGTTTCTATAACACCTGCTATATGATCGAATTCATAAATGTTTTGGAATGGCGCCTATTTCAAAACGAGCACGTGTAACGTTATATAGATGTAATAGTTATCACCCAACTGGGTCCGAGCTCCAAAAGGATATTTAATGGTCTTATAACGCATCTGTTTTGTTTTGTTTCTAGTCTATATAACATCTAATGAATCGGGTGTTTTTATGCTCGCCTTTGTTTATTCAATTATCAGTCGCAGATTCGAACACGCGTCCTAGAAATTTAGAGGAGTTTCTATTTCGCGAGCTTAGATATGCATAGGCTAATGTTATTTTCAAGTAATTCTGAACAACGTGGCCGATAGACCTATGCATACAAGTGATAAAATCGAAAAGAAGAAGAAAAAGCGAACACCTCTTGTTTATTCAGTAAAGATAATCATAGTACATGTACACTGGCGGTACAATATGGGCTATTCTTGTGGTTCAATGACAAGTGGCTGTTTTTCGGAAAAAGTGTATAAATTTCAACTGAATTACGAAAAACCTTACGTATGACTCCATTGTTTTGCTTTCACCAGTGCTGAAAGAGTATGGACTACTGGCATTATCAAAATCATTATTAAATAATAAAATAATCGCTAAAATAATTATTGATTTATTTGATGAAACGATACATGGAACGATAGGCTGAATTTCGTAATTGTAACGAACACTGGACGTCAATAAAACGCATAATTTTACAGCAACTCCACATCATATTCTTCTAAACGTGACATTAGCACATGCCCAGTGTTCGAGAAATCTTCAAACTACACGACTAATGTTAACATTAACGTTATATAGGTCTAGACAGGCCTCGTCCCTCAAATTCCAGAGAGTATTCAAGCACGAAACCTTCTAAAATTGATGTCCATTTTTAATACAATTCGCGGTAAATTTTATACTGTACTAACGTTATATTTGATGTGCACCATAGCCACATGATATGCCATTGCCTGTGTAGACAGCGGTCTACTCGCTACGAGTATTATTATTTATTATTTCTTTATTTCAGGCTCTATTGGCCCATATGACATAGGGACAAACATGAAAAACAAAGAATATGTACAACATTAAAACGGTATTATTGCCGTTTTTATATTTTTGAACAGTGTCAAAAGGCCCGTAACCCTATCTGCAGAGAAAAGCACACAATCTTTAACCCAAAACTGACGTTTCATTGGCCAATGGAGAGTTTTTAAACCAAACGAACACAGGAAACAGGTCTAGCACTGTACATAGTCTGTGCTGTTACTGCATGTGTTTTCACTCGCATACCATATATGGTAAGATAATCACGTGATGAAATAGGAGCTCGACCAACGAGCGGTGACGTCATGGCTATGACAAATACCCCGGATGAATGTACAAATACGCGCGCTGTCCTGCTGTCGTCATGAATGTCAGGATGGCCGAGCGGTCTAAGGCGCTGCGTTCAGGTCGCAGTCTGGTTCTCCAGGCGTGGGTTCGAATCCCACTTCTGACAACAAAATTTTTTCCATTAATTTTGTTGTAACAGACATTATTTTGACAACAAAGCCAATGGATTTTGCTTGATAAAAGCAATTATTATTTTTTTTTACAAATTGTTGACAAGGCTAAGACCAATAACACACGGATTTTACGTGGGCATGTTCGTAAAGTTTCAGGCCGGTTGAAAACAATTCACCAAGAGCTAGTACAAAGACTGTACTCAAGCTAATGTTGAAACTTTGACACAAAATGCTCCAAAATTGAGCGTAAAAAAAACCTAAAATCCTTGGTAAAACTAAAGCATGTCGGCTTCGGAAAACATCACGATCACTTCCGGGAATGCAATTATACTATGGACCGCTGCGAGGCGTTGTTGTGAGAACCCATGCGTGCAATCTAACAACGCAATGATATCTCTTTTCAACTCGATTTCATCCACAAATCTCATTTTCTTCATTCAATTCACAATCATAGCTGTTGCGTCCAAAATTTTTTCTCTCCAAAACTACGTGTAACGTAGCCTGAGTATCATCCTCCGTAGTAACCGCTGGCTCACGACTTTCGCTTGCTACGTGTAACGTATACCAGAGCTGAAAATTACGACTTTTAAAAGACCTTAAAAGAGTGATGTTGGGATAGTTGAATTCCTGGAGCAACACATTTTTCACCATGTGTATTTTGCCAGCCAGTAACTTTCAGCCCAAATGTTGCACTGTCAGGGAATGAATAGTCTCTACCAGACTCCGGATCGCTGGAAAATCGTAGAAATGGAACAAATAGAGAGGAATATAACCGGCCAGGGAACAGCTCGCGATCCCTGTTCCCTGGCCGGTTATATTCCTCTGGCCGGCTTACTCCTCTATTTGTTCCATTTTTACAGCGATCCGGAGTCTGGTAGAGACTAGGGAATGAATCCCATACCAAGGTTTCTCTGATATCACACTGTGCAGACACAACGACTCAACTCAATGACCGATGGCAGCAGATAGCCTGTGGCGTCCCCCGTCTCAATTTAGTAATCATGTATATTGCTGCTTTACTCCCTATTCACAATGAACACAAAAAGGCTAAATTCTTAAATGTTGAAATGAACCAAAACGTCAAATTGAAACGATAGGTTGACAGGAACCAAAGAAAATATGACCAGGCCCGAGACCGGATGAAACTGCATCTGTCTGCATAGCTGACCCCGTGAGAGATGTTCCCTAAATGGTGCGACAAGGTCAGCTGACCAGGGAGGCACACAACATATAGAAGGGTTCATTCTGGACGGGGGGAGGGGGGTGCCATGGGTTCTGTCAAGCCTCTTGGCACTGGTGTTACCCGCTTGTCATCGTGAGCATTTTTCAAAGAAAACGAGTCAAACGATTTATTTACTACTGCACAGACTTGGCGGCATGTTTTGGACATGTCCACACACCCATTTTTCAACTTAATGTTCTGACGGAATTGAAAACAGTACAAGTATTTTTGACGTTGCACATTACTTCATGATACAGTATCATTATCATTTGTGTTAATGAAAAAGACTTGTTGATTACAACTGTTCACATATCTTGCAATATTAGTTGCGTTAAATGAAATGAATGAAAAATAAATGAAGCTAATTTGTTGAATGTCTTTTAACGTTTTGAAATTTAAGGTAAACTTATGTAAACATGAACCTATACCCACCCCTTTCATACATGTCCCCTGTGGTGTGGTATAAACGTAGGTTGATTTTTTTCTTTTTTTTTTGGCGAAGTGTCATGTTATATTCAGGGAAGAAGAAACGAAAATGACATAATGCTTTATGCCAGAGAGACAAGACCGTACTTTAAAAAGGTGTATAGGACAATAATTATATACAAAATGCTTGTCACAGAAACCAATATAAGAATAATATCTTACTAGTATTGAAACGCTTCAGCGGAGATGAAGAAAACAAAGGTATTGTGGGCGCTATGCATACGTATCATTGTAGTAATCACAAGAAGTCACAAAGTATTATCCCAACTTCCCCACATTGACAGACGAACAGAAAGCCACTTTTCTCTTGAAATCGCAGAACCCACAAATTTTAGAAAATGTGGGACTTTTCGTCTCCCTCTGCTTCCAAAAAAAGAAGTCAAACCCAACCTGTTTAGAAATAGCCAACACTAGTATTAGAGTAGAATATTGTTTATAACTCTTCATTGTCACTTGTCTATCTCCTATGTTTATACCATGTACTTGCAATCAGCCCTCGGGCACGAACTTGCAAATAAACTTCTTCATTCATTGCATTCCACATAACAATATCTAACTAATATGCATGATAAATGTAGCAATGTGATACCTTGAATTCAGTTTTGGATGGTTCCATTTCTGTTTCGCCCTGTGTGTTGTAAAATTGATTTTCTACCCTGCCCTCCCCCTCTTGTATTCCTGAGTGGACTCTCCCCGCCACCGTCGTCCCAAATGACCCATCGCACGACTGGGCCTGCTCAGTAGCAGTGTAGCAGGCCCCTGTCCCCGATGTCGAAACGCCTTCTCCTCTGCTTGCTGATCGATTATGACAAGCCGATGCCGTGAGAGCCCGCCGGAGAGGAGCCCAAGCCCGCCCAGACGAGGCCCCGTCCAGTCCGCCCATCGAGAGGATCTGGCCGCGGCCTCGGGCGACAAGCGCTGGAGCGCCGAGGAGCTGCAGTTGAGTGGCGCGCTGCTACCAGGAGAGACTTGGGGAGACCATATTGATAGGATAGACCCATTGGAAGCAGAAGAGGGGAGATCTTCTAAAAATGAAGGAAACATCCAATCAGCTGAGGTTGATAACAGGTATGACAAAGACTAACCAACATATTTCTGACTAACAAACTTTTTGAAAAAGTCTCTCCGTTGCAAATGCGCCCCTAAAACTTAACTGTTTGTAAATATCAACAATTGCCCTCCCCAATAAGTGTTCCCTCTCAATGTCATAAATATATATCCATGCGTCAGTGCCAATATAGCAGACGGAAATCTAAAATAAAACGGCCACCAAAAACCTCTCAACAATTCCAATTTCGTTCCATACAAATTGGTGGACGACTGCGCTCTGTCAAACGCCTACATCTCACGTATTACAGGCGATCGATGGTTGGTTGATGGATGTTTGAAAAGTATGGACGGTTGATAACGGTCGTCTGAAAAGCAATGACGTAACGGCTTTGCTGTGTCCTACCCTTTTACGGTAGGACGTCATAACAGATGTGAGAGTCCAGCCGAGTTCGGACATCTCACCGGACATATGGGCTTTATGCCGCCGGATTGTGATAACGGTTTGAACAGTTGTTCGGCAGTTGTTTTATGAGTGACACTTTATACTATTATAATGAGTATTCAGGCTATAGAAAATAGTTATAGACTTTTTATACAACCATTACGACAACATGCGCTATAAACTCGTTATTTGCTATACTTACATCACCATTATCTTAAACAAATAATCGTAACTTTAATAATGATAATAGCCTTGCACATTTATGCCCTATTGTACAGGCATAACTCTGTATCTGTATCTGTATCTATATAGCCGGTATAACCGCCGTTCGGCGTAACACACCAGCTTTGCAGGCACGCGGCGCGGCAGCAGCTGGTTTTCAGATAAGGAGAAACCAGACTGATGCACACAACACAGCGGAAAATAACATAATATTATAGATGCAAAGATCGTAATACAGTACATATGGTGTCATTGAGATGGTTTCTAAGACTAATCTAAATGAATATGATTCTTTTTATGGAAGGGGATGGAAAGGAAAACGGCTTACAAAACAGACTTCTTTCGATCTACAACGGGAAGAGAGGGTTGAAAATTGTACTTTGAAAAAGTATAATGTATAGGATACGTTTTCTAACGACGGATCCATAGTTAGATTTAACAATAGCTTATGAATATGAGAACAAGGGAATAACGTGTATCTATCATATTTATGATTAAAAACTAGTGTCAATGACCCCCCCTCCCCTTAAACGTATGACCCCCTAGCCAGACTTTACCACGTGGTACTACAATGTCACGTTTGTTATTAGAAGGTCTAGTCACAGTTGGGCGAGGCTGTCAGTATATACACGTGGAAGCAAATGGGCCTATATTGTATATATATGTGTACATATTTCAGATGTGCTTTGATTTTCGTGATTTTCATAATCCTGTTTTGGCTGTATCATAATCAAAACGTTTGTAAACATAACAGGGAGGAAAACTATTTAATCTAGTGCGTATAAATGTTTTAGATACTATAAGTCTTACAAGAACCGGTCCAATTTGAGTCAAGAGAAATATTCAAATTTTTGATAACTTGTTGGTACACCTAACTAGGGACAACTTTTGCTGATGAGTTGCTACACTACGCCGGTGCCATTCATGCCAACAATCTAAGTCAGATTTAGAGTTACTTAAATAGGTACATGATAAATTCTGAACCGTGTGGAACGAAAACTATCATTATGATACAGCAAATACAATGCTTTTAAGCTTGCTAACTAATAGTACGTTTTTCACCTTTGGCGTCCCGTAACTGCTTCTAAACTATTATTGCTTTCAGTCTTTTAAAATGATCAAATAATTAAATATCATATTTGAATTGGTCTTAGAGCCTGGGGTGCGGCTGTTTATTATTGGTGTACTGTCAAATCTATAATCACTTTGATATAATCTTTTTGATTGTATTTTCGTCCTAGAATGCTACTCTGTGTGAAATGTTGAAAGCAACAGGTGTACTACTGTATCAAAGATCATTGCCCAGAAATACAGTGCCAGTCATCCTCGTATCCTTAGCAATGCCCGGAAGATATGTTAGCCTCCTTCCCCGGCCTTTTTGGGAAGCTTGGTAATTTTTTTTTTTCGGGGGGGGGGGGGGGGGGGAGGGGGCGGTAGGTCGATTCGCGACTTTTAACCGGGAATGTTATGCCGGGAAAGGAATACATGCCAGGAAAGGAATATACACCGGAAAGCTTGTACGGGCTAGGCGAAATTGGCTTCCCAGTACTAGCCCGTACAAGCTTTCCGGTACTGGGAAGCCAAACCCCAAAAAAATTTGCCAAGCTTCCCGGAGAGGCCGGTGAAGGAGGCTAAAGATATGTGTGGTCAATATAACGGACATACTAGTATGATGTGTCATCTCCGGTACCAAGCAGAACCGAGAGAGATGGGGCGTAAAACAAAGCAAGAGTCCAAGACGGAGACTGAGATGAAGATGTGCCTTGGGAAGAAATCAAGACGAAAGGAACAAGTTGGTCACCATGTGGGATAGAGCATATAGAACACTAAGAAATACAGAATGAAGGAAAGGACGAACAATGGTTGGATGTAGTAAAGAAGAAAGGAGGGAGTGAAAGAGAAAAATGGTATCACTAGCAAAAACTTCAAAATGGGCTTTAGGTATAACGTTTCGTATATATCAAGTTGTCTTCTGGATGAAATTAAAGATTACATAAGCAACCAGTAGTCGCCATGAATTATGATATTATACATCATGTCATGATTTGAATGTTCAAATTGATTGTCATCTGTTTGATGGCAAATTTGGAGACTATTCCAGAAAAGTCCCGAACTTGGATGTTGACAACGTTGGTGGTGTGCTATTACGTTTAACGACTACTGATAACGTTCCCAGCATGCCTGGCGAGGGGGTTTATTTCCACCCAGCAGGGTGACGTCACCACCTGCCGCCTGTCACCATAGGGGGTGATAAACTCCGCGGGAGGTCCACAAACTCCGCGGGGGGTCAGATCTTCACCTCCTTAACGGGATCAGAAATCTAGGGATCTATGATTAGTTTTATACATGTAGTCACCTTCAGGTTATACATATCATATATTGATATATATATTTAGATATTAGTACATGTATATGGTGATCCTGTACATTTAAGGGTAACAGCTATTTTACAATAGAGAAAATCATGAGACGCATATCTTAACAAACCTTAACAGTGTATAGTGAACAATCCAAATATTTTTACCTTCGTATATGTAGCGCTAGTTTTCCTTCATCCGTGGCTAAGAATTCCATACGGACTTGAATATACGCACGTGTGACCGCACCCTAAAGGACAAAAGGATCAAGCCAGCGTGCGTTACGTATTAACTTTTTTCATTCGCAGTCGCACGAACAATATGCACCTCATACACACTTCAAAAGTTTTGTGTCAGTATTTAATAGGTACGTCTACTGGACTGTGCTGCGCGTATCGCATGCGTATCTAAAACCCACACAAATCACCACTGAGATGGACATGAGGTGCGTATTGTGCGTACGACTGCGCATGAATTTAAAGTCCAAAATTGTCAATACGGACTTCGTACGGACTTTGCAATTTGCAATTTGTACGCACTCACGTTATATCTGTAGCGTTATATGTGATCTGATAGCCCACAGATAATCGCATCAACACTAATGGGAAGATGTTTCTCAGTTGCATGCGTGTCAACATTTGTCAAGTGGTTTAACTAACATGACAAGGGTGTTCCATGTCAAGGATGGGACCTCAGGTTTCACGGTCGTGTTTCAAGGTCACTCCCCTAACGATGATAGGAAGGTCATTGACACGGTAGCCGAAGAAAACAAAACTATAATTTTCAATACAAGGCCACAGCGAGTTGATTCTATGGATAACATCCTCTGCAGGACTGCAAAATAGTGAGATAAAAAAAAAAAACAAGATAGGTAAAACAAACAAGATGGCTACATTTTCACAAATAGACCAATGAACGTTCGTTCGTTCGTTCGTTCGTTCGTTCGTTCGTTCGTCCCATAGCCTTTTAATCAGCCGTAGGCTGATTAATTAGCCGTAGGGGCAGCACAACATGTTGTCCTGTATCAATAGGCATTTTAGTCCCCTGGCGGCGCCTATCTCCTCTCCGGATGAACGTTGTCAAGAATTAAAGGAACAGAATATTGCATCACAGCCAACAAAGCAAGGCATGTATTCAAGACGTGCACTGGTGTGGTAAAGGTGACACGAGTGTGGTAGACTGGTACGTTAACACTTACTAAGTCATGACTTCCATATTGGTGTCACTTTTACAACTATCCAACTAGTTTCACTTCTACAACTACGGCCATAGCTACTAGACAGTGAACAAAGAACGACTTGTGTACTCTTCTGTAAGATTCTGTATTCAATATTGTTGATGGGTTTGAAACTTTTACATCTCTTTGCAGAAAACAGAAAATAAAATGTCCCACATTTGCGTAATGAGTGAGTTTTGTGCTTTCAGTACGTCAAATGATATGTTTTAGAAGTTTTGGTAAAAAAGGGATTCGGAAAAGTTTAAAGCAACTGCTTTGAATTTCATTTGTATTCATATATATTGTAAATAGAATTATTTCATTTCCCATTATCAATACATCATGAATATAACTAATACTGATTCCCAAAGAAAATTATACCACTACTGATATTGTGCACCTAAAAGTCGTGTTTGCCGTTCTATGATAATTTCAAAAACATTGCCATGACTCATGACTTTATTAACTTGCGGTTACACGACTATCATGATATTTCATTCAACACAGGCCGCACTTCAGGTCTGAGCCCGATGCCTGTCCGCCGCACCGACTGAGGGACCTTCCTCGGGACGACTCGCCTTGTGGCGCCGAGGAACAACCAGCCCCACCCCGGCTGGAGGTTCCCGAGGAGGTTCTCAGGAAGATCAACACCGCCAGAAACGCCGTGGATAAAATCTTGGAACACAAGGCCCAGGCTACCCTATACTTACAGGTAAGTCTCTTGGGAATAAAAGGAACTCTACCCTACGTGAAAGTATTCTCAGTCTCCGGATTTATCTTGTCTATTTTCAATAGGACGATACGAGCACATTCAGTACTATATTGGAGACATATAAACGGAAAGGCAGACATTGCTGTACCAGGTTTATGCACGTTGTCGTACCCAGGGCACAGAATGATTCAGTTTAAGTTGAAACGCGTACTTTATCCTTATTATAGGACAGATACGCAGTGTTATATTGGAGATATATAAACGGGAAGACAGACGGGTTATGCCATGTTTATGCACGTAGTCGTACCCAGGGCACAAAATACTTTAGTTTAAAGGTGAAAATTTATCATAATGCTAGGACAGACATGCTAGGCACGTCTGTAACTTTTAAGTTGTCATTTTTCGTTTACGTTATAATGATTGTAGTTTACACTGTAATCTAAATCCTACGGCCACCATGTTGGAGTACAGCAACAAAATTGTGACGTACAATGTACTCCAACATGGCGCAGATGACGTCAACTTTATGTATGTTTTTTCTCCTTCGCGATCGGTTATAGTGTTACAATGAAGGGAAGCACATGATATAGACAGATGTCGCAAAAAGAAAAACAAGGTCATCGAAATTAGGACAGTCTGTTAGCAGCTATCAAACTATAGAAATAAAACAAACCCCTGTTCAGTATATCAATTATAGTTTGATGTCCGTTGTAGGCGCCTTACATGTTGATATCAAGAAAGAATAGAATGAAGAATTGGGTTCAGCCAAAACCTGGAACGCAATATGCCCATTAAGATGTAAATGAATTACTAAAGTGTATATTTATAGACTCCCTTAGATAGCCTCCCCTCTTTTCTTCGGGACATCGCCCTAGAAGATAGCCGATATGAAACACTACAGATATTTCTTTACAGGTTTAACTTTTTCCTCGCATAAACACAAGCGACATTATAAACAAACCTAACCCCATATACCGAACGACAGTCGGCACAGCGTGAGCCCCAGGTTGATATTATAAATATCGTATACAGGACCGGGCCGTCTGGGGATATTTTAGGCCGCCCCGTCCAGCGAGGTCGGTGACCCGGTCACACCCCGATCAAAGCCAGAATTCTGCAGCACAGTTGGGTTCAATACCGACATAGTTCGGTGCACAATTTTTAAAAATCTTTTAACTGAAAAGTTTTGACAATACTGTCTATAAAGCGATGTGAAGACGGTTAATCTTGACTGGAACACACAAATGTAACTCATCAAATTTCCCCAGCCTGTCTCCTAGTCTCCTTTAGGATAACTGAGGTCTCGATTGCTGAAAATCCGTTACTTTTAATGAGTGTGACGTGACAATGGGTCAAAGGTCGTTTCTAGGAGGTTGAACCTCCTTGGTCGTTTGAAGTAGATACCGACCACCATCTGTTCAAGTGATGGCAGTAAAGGGTCAAAGGTCGTTTGAAGTCGGTAACGACCCGCCTCCGTCTCTGTTCAAGTGACGTGAAGAACATTAACGTGTCAAATGTGGTTGGAAGTCGGTAACGACCCCCGCCTCTGTTCAAATGACGTGGCAACGTGTCAAATGTGGTTGGAAGTCGGTATAAACGGCCCTTGTCTCTATTCAAGTGACGTGGGCAACGTGTCAAAGGTAGTTGGAAGTCGGTACCGACCTCAAGATATTCTAAGATATTCTCTCGTGTTTCAGGATCTTGAAGACCATCGACGCCTGGGAAGCGTACCGGAGCACCTGCGGCCCAAGACCGTCTCCAACACCGCGTTGGAGGCCGGTCTGTTCGGGCTACAGGACAAGTGGGAACGGTTCCATCAAGACCTGGCCGTGAAGCTGAGAGATGCTCAGATAGATCACTACCACACGCTCATCGGACGTGCTGAGGACCGCATCCTCGGGTAAGGGTGTTAGGCACCGAGTGTTGTGTGATGACCAGGCCCCACCACATATGGGGTCCTGGCCCATCTGGTTTATGTTAGCTCGGGTTGACAGTAGTTCAGTCAGTTCTGGAGTGTATACATATATAAGCCAATGCATATGTGTCTGGACCCCTTCTCTGCGTAACCCTAGCTCGGCCACTCGCTACACTTGGTGGCAGCGGTGGGATGTAAGCACTAGTCGGCGTCTTGATATTGCTTGGTAGATGTCAGCGTTTAGACAAGCTATGTAGCAATGCAGCAACGTGTACGTACCTCAACTGTTGTAGAATTTCCTTGGGGACCTGTTGGCCCTAGAGCCGAGGAGGTGGTCTATATAGGGCCCAGAAATACTGTTTGCCACCCAGGCTATTAAATTGTCAATGTCCATCACGTGAAGAAAACGATACAACGTTACTGACAATTGAGGAATACGCAACTTCATGTATCTTGTATATGCCTGCTTTAAAGTTCAGCCTGAAATAGTACGCTTACAAAACGTCAAATATGGGGAAATGGTGTCAATTATTTTTTCTTAACCTTTATGTCGCTTTTCACCTTTTGTTTTTATTTTTCAGCATAAAAGTTGAGCTGGTACAAGAGCTGAGTGAGTTTGTACGAGACCCGGTTTTGCGGGAAGACTCCGTGAAACTGGCCTACATCAAGCTGGACAACATCGTCCACAAGCCGCGCAAACCCAAGCCGGCTTCCCCACAGGTCACCCGCAAAGTGAAGTCCGCTAACACCACCCCGCGGAACTCTCCCCAGATGGCGAGGAAGAACACCCCCCGCCAGTCCGACGCCACCCCGCCCGCCTCTCCACTCCTCCCCCGGCGCACCATGTCCCCCCTCCCCCCGATGTCCCCCCCCCCCTCCCCCCGATGCCCGGTAGGAGCCCTGCATGTTTCCGTTCTCAGAACGACGAGGCCTCACCATCCCCAGGGCACGTGCGTCCCCCGAGGGGAGCCCGACGATTACCCGTCGCCCCTCCCCCGAAGCCGGGATGTCCCCACCCCCACGGGGTGGTCCCTGGGGGCTGATGCAGCAAGTCGCCGCGCGCGCCCGTCCCAGGGTTAGCCCTGGCCACCTACAGTTCCTTCCCTTCAACATGTTCTAAAAATAGTTCAAATTCAAAACACAGTCATAACATCTTCTCCAAAAGCGTTTCGACGAGCAGCTTTCCCGCACCCCTTCCCCTTTTCTTTCCCTCCCCCAACCCTTTTCCCCACAATAGGTAACGATAGTGTTGAGTAGCCACCTGCTAGGGTGACGGACGTTGGCCCACGGGTGGGGCCGTCCCTTCCCCGGGGGTCGGTCGGGGTGGGGCGGTGGCCGGTAGCGTCCGGCGGGCCCCCGGAGAACACGCTCGACGGGAGCCCGTACGGGCACAACAGACGGTCTCTGGAGGTACGGAGCATGCGTTTGGGCATGCGCAGACGTATTCATGGAAGGACACACACGAGTGAAGATTTGAGGGGCCGATGCGCCCCCAAAAGTCAGCAAGATATCATTCTTGGAAAAGAGAAAGAAATGGAAGGCGTCATTATCCAGCGTTACAGTCCGCGTGGACACTGTGTGAGGCACATATCGGAGGTACTGTCAGTTTAGCTTGGACAGCGAGATTTGGGAACGAGAGGTTTTCAGTACGAGTTCGAATCTAGTCACGTGACATCGTAACTGTCGACGTCTCCAGCCGACTATCCTGGGAACGAGACCTAGGCGAGCCTAGGCTGGACAGGGCTGTTCCAAGCCTCGAGAGAAAAAAATTGTGTGTACGGAAAAAATAAGGATTGAGTTCGCGCGGACAACGTTAGGATACGTTGAGTCCGATATATGCTGCACACAAAAGGGCTGTGTCAGCCTGTATATAAGGTGCATTTCGTACCGAGCTGTTTTGCAACAGCTAAAACCATTGCGTAGGTGAAAAAATTGATAGTGCAATACAGAGAGCCTATAGACTTGGGGCGACGAGGAGTTGGCAGAACTACTGACAAAAAAATGCGTTTTTGGAGTGAGAGTAATTTTTACTATGGAGAACGAGGGCCCCACCCGTAAATTTATATGACAGCTATGTGATCACATATCTGATATATATCGTACTTTTGCCATCCACGCCTGTTTTATACGCGGTTGTATAATTCCTACGAGCCGGTCCGTTACCTTTAGCTGTTTACAAAAAAGAAAATAAATCCCATCTTTAGAACCATATTGGTTTTGTGTTGCTTATTTTGTCTATCTTCTTTTGAAACGATCTTAACCCGATCCACAATTAGATACTAGTAGTAGATCTTTTCCCAACGTTATGTGACCAGTATTTTAATTTTTACTTGTTAAGTTTTTTTTTACATCATTATGTCTTTAGGATATTAGAGAACCATAAAGTAGAGGAGTGTCAGAAAAAAAACGGCCGTTCAAAAGTGAAAATTCTCTTTTGAACGTCAAAATTTGCTCTGTGAATTTTCTCTTTCTGTCCGTTTCAGTTAGCCTAAATTCCATGCTTTGGCGCAATAATAGACATGTACAGACAGCAGCGATGAAAATGACACCTGGTTTTGTCTTCCCATGACGTCTGCTTGGAGATTCTGTCATTTTCTGTACTGTCATTTTCTTGATTATTTCAGCTTCTCTACGTTATTTAGCGGCGTTTCTAGTTTAAGAGATAAATGAAATGGTGCGTTATAACGTTATTTTGGGCTTCGTACCGCTCGGCTGAAAGCAAAATGCTGTCAGACGTAAATCCATGGCCACCCCGACGCAAAACACCTGCTTAGAAAATTTTTGCTCATTAACTTTCAACTTCCAGACTACAGCTTGCGGGCACCTCCACGTAAACCCCAGTCATTTCCTGCCATGTCTATAAGATAGTGTGGCAATTATAGCATGATATCGCTATCCCTGTGCGCCCTGTGGGGCCTGGCTACTGATAGAAACGCCGGGCAAGTCTTTGTGTAATTGGCGATGTGGTTCCAGCTGGCTAGATCGATAAAATTCTGCTTGTACGTGACAGCTTTTCTCCAACCTGTCAGCGAGTAGTTGATACTATAAACTGTATTTATAGCCCAGTCCGGTCTAACCGTAATACTAATACGTACGAGCGGGTTGTAACCAGCCCGGTTTTGGCTTATTTCCAAACCGGGACCCGGCCGGGCAGCTTTCGGGAACGAAATGTGATCAAAGTACACAAAATACACAAGACGTCAAAATAAGATTTATGGACATGATCTGTATACATTTCTAGGTATACATTTTGATTTTTCTTTTTCAATACCCCGGCCTGGCTCCTGGCCAGTTTTCCAAACCGGGACTCGATCGGGCATCTTTCGGGAACGAAATGTGATCAAAGTACACAAAATACACAAGACGTCAAAATAAGATTGATTGGCATGATCTGTATACATTTCTAGGTATACATTTTGATTTTTCTTTTTCAATACCCCGGCCTGGCTCCTGGCCACTTTTCCAAACGGGGATTCGATCGGGCATCTTTCGGGAACGAAATGTGATCAAAGTACACAAAATACACAAGACGTCAAAATAAGATTGATGGGCATGATCTGTATACATTTCTAGGTATACATTTTGATTTTTCTTTTTCAATACCCCGGCCTGGCTCCTGGCCACTTTTCCAAACGGGGACTCGACCGGGCATCTTTCGGGAACGAAAAATATGATATAAAAGACACCAAACTACACAAGACGTAAAACGGAGTCATGCGCATGATTTGTGTTTATTTCTAGATATACACTTTCATTGTTCGTGTCCTAAAACAGCCCGGCCAGGCACCGGTTTGGAAAGGTTTAGGCATTAGGCTTAGGTCCCAATTGAAAACGAACCCTGTCGGGCAGTTCACGGGCTGTTTTTTAAGCAATCTCGGTGTGGATGTATGTGGAAGAAGGCTATGAAAAGAACAAAGCGTCGGTTTTTACAGATCTTTCAAATATTACAGCCCATCATAGGGCTGGGTATCGGTACAGCGTACCGGTACAAAACCGGTTTTTCTTATTGGACCGGTCCAGAAAAACCGGACCTGACAAAATTAGGTGGACCGGATGTTGGACCTATTAGAAAATTAACAGATTATTTGATCAGGCATTCACACGCGTTTTGGTACTTGCAGGTGGAAAAAATAACAAGAGTGAAGATTTTATAGTCATTTCTACCAAGTTGTACAGTAAAACTACAGGTGCAGTTGGCGTTGTTGGATTTTAAAACGCCAGTTTGAGTCGAATACTCCACCAAACAGATTTCTTTGCAGTGAAATGGACCATTGTCATGAGTCATACTGAATCAGGTCCAGACCTGGACCTGATCCATTGGACCTGAATTTTCTGTACCGGTACCCACCCCTAGGCATACATGTGAGTAGTGAGGCTGTTATTGTAAGGTGCTCGAGGCTCCTCCTCGAACACGGACAAATGCAGACCTGCTGGAAGCCACTCTCGGATTCGAACGGACTCGGTTGGACCGAGTTGGCCAGGCTGTTGGTAAATGGCCGAATCATCCCGACCAAAACATTGTCCCAGCTTGTTTACATTCCCACGGTATCATGACATCGGCAGGCGATTTTGTCCCACCATGTTTGCTATGCCGCATATGTGGGCCACTCATAGCCTCTAACAGCCTCCTTGGGCTAATGAAAAATACGTAGTAAAATCGGCCACAAAGACTAAACTTAAGGAATTAGACGACCAAAGACGGCCAATATTAGTGCCAATATAGTGTCGGTTAGTTCCTCTGGAAGATCATTCCACCAAGATGGCCGATTTTTAACATTATTTTTGAACAGCCCAAGAAGTCTGGTTAGAGGCTAGCTCACCCATCCGTCGGGGCTATGATGACTACACACAAAAGGACAGAAATATGCCCGGTAGAGGTCATACAAGTAGTGACCTTTGATTCGTTAGTTAACGGATCGTTACTAGATACACCTGTACGGTTATGGTACTGTACTGAGTGGGTAGATTAAACTGATGAATTCTGTGACCTGGGTATGGCATTCACCATAAAGCAATATGAAATCTTTTCATTGTTTTTCGTTAGGACTTTGCAAGCTCGATTGACTCCACAGAGAATGAGAACGGATTAAAAATATATGGTGAATTCGGACTTGTTTCCTACTAGAAACAAAGACATGTTAACTGCAGGATTGATATTGACCGGGGTAGGGGACAAGAAGAATAGATTTGGGAAATTCCTGCAATAAGGCTATTACTCAAATATCAATGATAACACATTATTTACAGTAAAAACAATAAAAAGGCACGCCAAAAAATGCAATAAAGAATGTTAATTTTGTAGATCCTTCTCCAATGTATAGAAAAATGAAGACGAGTTACCTCAAAGTTTGAGTTGTGTTTGACAAGATACAGATATATCTTCTAAAGCAGCCCATCATAAACATTGAGGGACCGTACAGTGGGAGGGAAAGTTATCTAATATCTATGCAGACAGAAGCAAATATTGTTTTTGCCTGTAAGCATTTCCTTGACAAAAATTGATCGGTTGTATAATTGACAGGCTCTTGGCGAATCAAAGATTTCATGGGATCTATAATTTCACTTTTATGCAAAAAGCATCAAATGTATCCCAAGGGGGTTGGTTGAAAGTATCGTGCAAGGCTAAAACGCCACCTTGCAGTTTGACAAAGAACTGCAGGCTGTTGTCACATTCACTGTTTCCATGAACCCATCACCAGCCTTCTAAATTTATGGTGCGTGATCAGGTCTGTCCACAGGTTTAATTTTTTTCCGTCCTACTTATTGGGGAGCCCAATTTTCATTGTTATGTCTATCATTCTATGCTTACAAAGGTACATTTTCATCAATTTCATGTCCTGAAATTCACATTTTTGGTCAGAAAAGAATTTTTTCTTCATTCCAACACGCAAATCTCTGTTCCTGGATGGACTGGTTGACTATGCTTCAAATCAGTTTGCCCTATGTTAACCTACAAGGTATGTAAAGTAGACATTCAAGGTCCCAATGTTGTACTCTTGAGAAAGAGACTATCAGGTAAAAAGGCATTCTCCTACGCAGATGAACCACAGTCGTGTCAAAACTTCCTGTGTTTACCTCTGCTACCTTGTGCACTCAGACCAGTTAGGGACCGACCTACTTATAAATATTAATGAGCTTGCCCTTATATGGGCAGTCAGCCGTTGCGGATCAGGCGTAGGAGGATGGAGCCATGTAATATGTAACATGATTGGCTGATAGCTTCCCAGCGGCCTTTGCGAGACAGCTTGCGACAACAACAAGCCCAAGAAAGGCCTATTCACTGATTGGTTGACAGCTTGTTTGTAGCGACAATCATAATAACCACTGAGATAGCAGGGCCCCATAGGCTAATGCCGTTGGGGACCGGGCGTTAGGAGGATGGTAAAAGGATGTCATCTTGGATAGGACAGAAAGCCTGACGTCTCATGCTTGAGGAGAGCCATACCTCAAACATGTTATTGTTAAAGAACCCACTACACTTAGAGTAGGGGTCCATCCAGGTGTGAGTAGATCAAACCTTACAGTCTGGTCTTACACGGGTAGTACTGTAAAAAATTGGTGTGTTTACACCTTTAGCTGGTTAAACAATTACACAAACACACAAACAAGTCAGCATCAATGTCTAGCATTTATTCCATTACATCAGTATGTATCAATACAGTGTGAACTTGTGAAGACATCAAATGTCAATGAAGTGGGTAACAGTTTTATCAATTTCTGCAAGTTCTTCTACTACAGTGCCACTAAGTTAGAGAACAGTATACATGAGAAAGAGAAAGTCTATCTTAATTGTCTAGTCCATCCTTCCTTTCAGTGTTCTTGTTGTCACCTTGTCTTTTTCTCTGAAAGAGGAAAAACAAAATGTTAGTATATGAATGAAAAACAAAATGCTGCTTAGCACACATTCTTATGTCAACTGTTGAAAGCTCTAAACTGTAATTGTAAAACACGAGAAGTATGTTTTGCATTTCGTCACTTAGATCTCAAATTGAAATCTGTCCTTTGTCATAGAATGCTAGGGTCTTCAAGTTTTAGCTAGTAATTGTGTTACAGTGAAGCAGTGTTCTCGCCAGCCTGAATTTTTTTCCCTCCCCTAGATTTTGACCGGAAATCCTTCCTAACGCCAGAGGAATCTGTGTATCAGTCCTAGGGGTGTCCGGGAAAATTTTGAAATCTAAGACACTCTGAAATGCTATTTCCTGTATTTTGAGGGGCAAATTTTGTGAGTAGTGTAGACTCAGCTTCGTTCAATGGCACCTAAATTTCACATGACAATTTTTGGAATGGGCAAAATTTTTGTCCGTACCCAGCTGCAAAATTCCACCAAAGGACAGAAGACAACATTTATTTTTAAAACAAAAGTACTGTAAACATTTCCAAATTTATAGTAGTACTTACATGACATGTACCACTGCCCCCCATCCTGAAACAGCATCTCTGTCTGCAGCATTCAGTAAGGCCTGGGAGATCGTCTCAAACAAGTCGTCTGGTTCCTATAACATGGAAAAGAAAACAACTGAATTAGGTACTTGGAGGGATGTTTTTGCACCAGCAATTCCATGAAGTATCAATGACTAAAGAAACTATAAATGAATTAATACAGATTTGTTATGAGGGAAGGTGTCAACAATACAAATGGCAATATTAATCTTGGATGCCTTAGTAACATGTTGGCACAAATTTGACATGCAATTTACAAAATATAATTACAAAAATCATACATCCAAAAGTAATTACAGTCAGCAGAAAACACCCTGTAATTGACACGGAATTGTGATGTTTTGATCTTTTCCCAGTGCAAATCTCATGATTTATGAAGGTTTTGGATAATTCAGAATAAAAAGGAAAATGCAAGCCAGAGGATCAGCCAAACCAAACCAAACCGATCCACACCAAACCAAACCAAACCAAACCAAACCAAGTAAGGGAGACATAGTTTTCACAAGTCTAGACCTGGTTCCAGACATTTAGAATTTTATTTTTAGATTTTTCTTAGACCTAAACGTTAAAATTTTTGCAAGTCCAGTTAAAGTGAACAGATACACAGCATTACTAAAAGCCCCTTGGGCTGCCAACACTGTGCAAGCACTACAGTAAAGTACTAGTCCACTTGTACCAGTACCTGTAGCAACATCACAAGATAAGAATCTCACCAGGTTTGGTTCCCAGAGTGACTCGCACATCCCGTACATCTGTTCCGAGCACGTCCCGCTCACCACGAAATCCTCCGGGATCATGGGGCAGCCAATCAGGTCGCACGATGCAATGAAGGGTTCAAAGGTCTTGGGGTCCAGACCGGCTACAACCGGTTCTACAAAGTATGGTCCGAACCTGGAAATACAAGTGTAACAGCATAAACAAAAGTCAAAGCAATCTTATCTATAAACAGTTAAAGTGTTCTCAGGCTAGTTTAGCCAACTGAAGAGGTATTGTTCCACATGTCTTACAGAGAAGACAGATTATATGTACAGTATTTACAGGTTCATTGTACCGGTAAATTTCTCCAAGCTGTTTTCAACAAGTACAATCTACAGTTGCTGACCATGGCTTAAAGGGGCATTCCACTCCAGAAGGGGGTGGTGTTTTCCAATAGATCATGTGTCAATGAATACATAATCAGCCGAATTTTGTGGAATTCACCTTGGGATGAATTGCGCGATGTGTGTTTTGTAAAACAATATGACACTCACTAAACCCATGCAGACCCTCCCCGTGCATTCCCTATACGCGTAGACACTTTGTTTATCGTGCATATTTTCGGAATAAATGAGGATTGCTAAGCACACCGAGAAGGCAAATTGTTCATAAGATAGCAAAGAACACATAACAAGACGAGATTTCTTAGCGATCCTGAAATTAGTTTTTTAACCTTACCTAAAAGTTTTGCATTGTATTCAGCCATAGGATTAATTCAATTAGAGGGTACTTGGGGAGTTTAGTAGAGGACTGAATGCCTTTGGGGCATGTGGAGCAACTGGGTACTTTATCGTATAATGTGAAGTAGTATGCATTTATTAGTTCCTAAAATTACTATCTATCGGAACTAACACTCCCGTGTGGAGTGGAATGCCCCTTTAACGTCATGTTGTAAGAACTGCGACCCTTTCTAATAACATACATATTCAGGAAGTGACAATTGGGAATCAAACTCCCAACCTCTTGATCCAAAGGCAGGGGCACTAACCACTCGACTATAATCGCTACATGAAGTTTAAAATATAATTTATCAATATCTCGATACAAAAATAGACTTCCTGACATCAATGGAACATCATTCAAACTCAATAGATAAACTATAACGGAAAATATTGGAAGGACATACAGCAGTACATCATTATGTAACTGTATTACAGGGCTCTAGCCAGCGTCCGTTTTTCCGTCAATTGACGGAAATTTGCTGCGTCTGACGGAAAAATTTTAGAACCAATCCGTCAACCTTGACGGACAAAAATCCTTGGTGGAAGCTACAGGCGGCTTGGGGACGCCGTCCACGGCCGTAAAAGCCACACACTGTTTGTTTTGCTATTGTTATGATTGTTGACAATGTGTGTCGGCGCCCTTTCGCATATGATAATCTCATTAAAACCCGTTTTTCAAGGTCTCAGTTCAGTCCTTCTAATTAATTTTCGCGGTTTTCGCGACGATTGTAATTGGCTGACGGAAAAAAATTTCGAGCTGGCTAAAGCCCTGCTGTATTAGCAGATTATTAGGAAGTAGTATGCAAGGCACAAACCTTCTCTCATACAGCAGGTTGGACACCATGGACAGGAAAGTCTTGGGTTTGACCTGGCGCGCCTCCCGTAACTCGTACAGGTTCAGGCGGAACTTCATACGGTTGGAACTGTGGGACACAAACAACAGATCAGATGACGTCACATATCAAACATTTTACAATTCCAGATGCATGCAAAGTAGATTTCCTATCAGTGTTCTTATCTATTGTCATCTGTTGTACTTCCAACACTAGCAAGTTTTACAAAATTCAACCATGGCCATTGTATGGAAGTTCTTGATTTATGCACAATTACTCTGGGGTATAGAGAAGAAAACCCAACATATTTGACTTTACCTGGTTTGAAATGTGTTCAAGATTGTAGGAGATTGTATGTGTGGGTGTGCATACTTCACTTGAGTTTTCCATTCTACAGGGGTGCCTAAGCATTTGCACGAACCCTATGAAATTCGTACGAATATTATGTGATACACACGAATCACTATGCGAAAACGCACGAATAGTATGAAATTCGTACGAATCACTATGCAAAAACGCACGAATATTATGAAATACGCACGAATCACTATGTGATTCACACGAACCTTATGAGATTTGCACGATCCTTATGCAAAAACGGCGGCCGGGAGGAGGCATGATTTTGAGCGTTTCTACCCATGATATTTATATTTCAAGGCATGGAATGGACATTTACCGTCGCAAAGATGTATTTGATAGCCTGTGAGCTACTGTTTTGCTTCATTTCGGCATGTAACATCGTATTTTCCGTCGCCGCCGATCGAAGCCGCCATCTTGAAAATCCCGCTCCGTCTGTCACGTGACCCCGGCAGTGGTTGCGCAATTTCGCATAAGGATCGTGCAAATCTCATAAGGTTCGTGTTAATCACATAGTGATTCGTGCGAATTTCATAATATTCGTGCGTTTTTGCATAGTGATTCGTGCGAATTTCATAATATTCGTGCGTTTTCGCATAGTGATTCGTGTATATCACATAATATTCGTACATAGGGTTCGTGCAAATGCTTAGGCACCCCTGTTCTATGTTTTAGCCTTACAGGTTTGTCTGTGATTTGTATTTTCTAAGCAGATCCTATGGTAGGATAAGATAGTATCAAAAGCTGGCAGAGGAGTGAAGCTGGCTTAGCAGTGTGTTTTGCTACTTGGGCAAATGGACACCTTTTGGCTGACTACACTCCTTCGCCAGTTTGGATCTTATGGCACTGAAAGATCTGCTTGGAGATTATGTGACTTGTCCCATATCTGGGGTTCGTACTTGAATTAGAGGAAGTATTTCAGGTAGCTTTGGCTGCCATTCTGGACATTCCCCCAGTTTTGCTCAATATATCACTACTACTACTACTACTACTACATGTAGTAATAGTGCAAGAAGGGCTCCGTCCCAGAGGTGATGCCAAAAAAAAAATGAACACCTACACAGTCTGTACATCTGTGGCCAGTCCAGGGAGACCCAGGAACAGGCGATCACCCATCTGGAAGATCTTCTGGAAATCCATGGACACAGTCTGGGCCTGGACGCCGAATCTACGGTCTGCCGCTATGGCAACACAGTCCTTGCCGACCATCGCAATGATGGCGGCTCCATTGTAGGACATAATAGACTGGAATCAAGACAAACAAAAATTGAATCAAATTACTAGCAGAGCAGATACACGTGTAAATCATAAATGCAGAAATGTTTGTGCTTTTTTTTGTTTGCAGTGGACATATCACCGTGAACTCATGACCATTGCAAACATTTTTCTATTACAGTATGTGACTACAGTCTATGGCACTACGGCGAACTCAAAACCACCGTGAATACTAGTACTCCATTTTGCCACTACGGCCAAATTAAACACCTGCAAACTTAAATGCATTTACAGTATTTGGTTACACCTCAGGCACTTCACGTGAATGACAGTAATATTAAACTGAAATACAATGCTCAAATCAATCAGGTGGTTTTAACCCACTTTTTAGATATATACACTAGTCCTTCTGTAATATAGCACTAGTATTTCGACTTCATACATTTGCAATATTTGTACTTGATACCATGAAAAATGATAATTTTTGCAAGTCACTACTAGTAGCTGTTAATGTCAGCAATAAAATATCAAAATAACAATTGCTGGTCTCGTAGACAAAAAGTATGTAACGTTATGGATATAACCACATAGACGAATAAGACTGCATCAAAGTCTGAATGATAATTTGCATCAAAAAAACACTTTTTTGATACCAAGTAGTTGCCCCCCTCCCCCAATTTTATGTTCCCTTCCTCCTATTTTACCCAGATTGATTCTATGAAGTTCAGAACAAAATACATTGAATAAAATTTGTAATTTCAAAACATCGTCAGCATTATATATATCACAATAGCTCAACTGCAAGCTATATTATGTTGATAAAATAGCAATTTTGCAAGCTATCATAGAACTACCCAATCTGACACCTGGGTTTCGACTAAAACACAAGCGATTTTCAACCATAAACTTACCATTTTGAAGAAAAAGAATGAGATCACCCCCTGCTTCAGAAGTTGTAGACCAGTATGAAATAAATTCTGGCTACCGAGATAGCCAAAATTTCTCTAGATGCTTCGGATGGTAAAGGTATCCCCTTCTCCCGATGATTTGCAACTTTCCTTGTTCACAAAATGGCGCCTGTATATTATGATGCCGCAAAACGGTAACTTCATGACTTGTATCGTAAAATCTACTATACAGTTGCAGTACAAAAGCGACTTCAGGCGACTTTGTTCTGAACAACATCCACCAGCTTCTATTGCTCACTGATTGACACGTTTTCATGCATGTAGCGTCTGACGATATGTTTCGTCACAACTTGACACACAGAAATCTCGTATGAAGTAACTTCCAGGATGGCTCTTAAAAAAGACAGCTTCAAAGTCTCGGATACTAGATTACTTCCAAATAAGGAAACAGCACGCACTGGGTCACGGTCCTTCCTTCCAAAAATAGCCACAGACACGGATCACTCGACTTATCAGGGAGACTCAACACATACTGGGTAAGTACAACTCACTCTTTTTAAAACCAGATTTCTATAGCCCCTTATGATACATGTAGCTATATTCTACTTGGCTCAGTGTACAATGCACGAGTCCACATAGTTATGCCATGATTGCATGTTAGGGCCTTTCATTGAAATATACCAGTACATTGAGCCTAGTTTTATCAAAGGAATTCCTTGGTTTCATTCACCAGTGATTTCAAAATCGATAAATAGAAACTTTGTACCATTAAGTACAATTATCATATTAAGAATTGATGCATAATATCTTAATTGAGCTGCTAGACTTGGCAAAAATACCATATATTCTGTACAATATTCATGAACTGTAGTTAGTAACTGAGGGTAACTTGGCCATGTATAGTAAAGATGGTAGCTCATTGGTTCTTTTTAAATAGACAGCTGTATAACGTAATACGTTTTGAAGGTACACAAGCTTGTGAATCCTACAGAATAAATATCTATTGAGCTATGGATTAGGCTATGAGACGATTTGTAGTTTTAGCGAAACGATAACAGTCCCTCAACTGAATAAACATCACATGGGGTGGGATACACTCGCCAATGTAACCCGGAGTGGGTTCGGGGGTATGTTTAATACGTGGCCGGGTTTAATACGTGGCCGGTAGGTTACAATTATTTAGATGTATGTAATAGCTGCCCGATTATGTGAATTTATGTGATCAAAGTCTGTGTGATATAGAATTTGGTTCAACAAATTAATAAACTTCCTTATATGTAACTTCTTTACCTATGTATCCATCCTATCACCAATGTATCATTGATTAAGGTCAACGGATGTGTCTAAATTTCCTGAATTTGCTTAGATACGGATTGATTTTTTTCCTGTCACGAACAACGCGGCCTGTTGGTCTAGGGGTATGATTCTCGCTTTGGGTGCGAGAGGTCCCGGGTTCGAATCCCGGACAGGCCCTAGTTTTGAGATATTGTTTTACAATTTAATTATGTAGCTGTACTTCCCAAGTACGCGCGGAATCGAATAATGTTAAATGGAAGACAAAAAAGGGCCTGTCCGGGATTCGAACCACTCGCACCCGAAGCGAGTATCATACCCCTAGACCAACAGACCAAGACCAATACATTAACATGAAATAGCAGGCTATGAAATAGCTACGTCATCAAATTGTTTTATTTTTGTCAATTAGTCATTGTACTTTGATCGGAAAGGTTATACAAACGAAGTTTAGTTGGGGTATTTTCGTATTCCTCAATCAGGAAATGCAAAATGACAAACAAAAAAATTACTGCAGAAAGGAAATAACCGTTGTTTTACTTCCTCCGACGTTTCTGTGACTGTCACCTTCCTCACATAACCTTTTGCTATCATAATTGGTAATTACTGACATGTTTAGCTGATATGAAACGGAGATGCCTTGGTCCATTTATTTCTTCCAAGTAGATTGACAACAAAATTGAGTTCTGACTAACTTCTGAGGCCCAAAATCTAAGTTGCGCCCTGTGCAACCTGACTTTAAAAGTAAGCTGCACCATGCAAAAAGTGCAGTATAGGTGTCGCTGTTTACCGATGCGGTCCCAAACGTAGTAATCATACATACGTAAGCCCTTGTCCTTGTAAATTTGCAATGCGCATTAACGTTGGACGGTAGGAGTGTATATCATACTCGTATCATCAACTACCAGCCGCCATAGCTCAGTTGGTTAGAGCGCTGGTCTAGTAAACCAGAGGTCATGAGTTCAAATCTCATTGGTGGCTATCTTTTGTTTAGGCCACAGCAAGTAAATTTTATGGATGACATCCGCGCGCTCATTAATTTTCGCCTGATTTCAGAAAAAAAAAAACAAGAATTTTTTTCTTCTTCAGGGAAGGCCGGATAGACGAAAACGGGTAAAGGTTGTGTTGTAACCTAATCATTAAATGTAGAATTGACACTAGAGACTCTGTAGCATTGACTGTAGTTGCAGAAGTGAAACTTGATAGATAGTTGTAAGAGTGGCACAACTATGGAAGCTATGAGTGTAGTTGCCAACATGGTTAATGATACCAGTCTACCACACTAGTGTCACTTTAACTACACATGGTGCACTTCTTAAATACAGGAATGAATGCCTTGTTGGCTGTGATGCCATATTTTGTCACTTCAAGTCTTGTTACAACGTCTATTTTGAAAATATGCCATCTTGTTTTTTTTTACCCATCTTGTTTTTTTTCGCCCTATCTCATTATTTTTGCAGTCTACAGAGGATGTCATCCATAAAATTTACTTACTGTGGCCTTAACTAGTGTTGCACAAATTTTCAGTTCATTTCCAGGCCAGATTCTTTTGGAACATTTCACATGTTCAGTTTAAGCAATGAACATAATAACCTCCTAGGTTTAAATTAAGATTGACTGAAGAATTCCCATGTTACCCTAACCAACCTTTTGACTACTCTTCTTCTTTCGTACAGTTTTGTTTTTAATTGTTGTGTTGTGTTATACAACGTAAAAGGGGGTACATGTACTATCTTAGTATCTCTGTGTACATCCATGGCAATGAATGTATGTAATATAAACCTAAATTCTAACTGTTACACCAACCCGGCCTGTTGGTCTAGGGGTATGATTCTCGGCTTTGGGTGCGAGAGGTCCCGGGTTCGAATCCCGGACAGGCC
>NC_049988.1:6931898-6936535 GCF_000003815.2 Branchiostoma floridae | reverse complement strand
GCTCAAGTTACAATTATCATCAAGGACAATTTCAAAATGAAAAAAAAAGGGGAACAAAAACATACGGGCCTGTCCGGGAGTCGAACCCGGGACCACTCGCACCCGAAGCGAGTATCATACCTCTAGACCAACAGGCCAATGTACATTACGATATAAAGCGAAAGATCATAAGGGAACATAACTCATAATAACGATGACTCTACAGCTACGTTTTAAATGACAAAAATATTTCAGGAAAAGAAAGTCGCGCAAAAAGATGAACATACAGATTTTATTTCAGTTGATCAGGGTGCTGTTCTAGCAAACCAATGTTCGTTAGTTTAAATCTCATTGATAGCTATTTTATTTTTTCCGTACAGTTTTATTTGAATGCTCGCCAGACCAGAAATACTTGTCATTATACCGCGTCCGCACAGACGTATATAACACCAGCTGCAAGTTCTTTTTTGTGCCAAGAACAACCCCACTGCCAAGTTCGTCTCTTATTTGTGAAAACTTTAGACACTGTTTTCGTTTTAAGGCTATGCGAAAACAACCTCGTAACCCGAAATTACGACAGAGTGCCTTGTATATATTGAAAGAAACAGATGTTCAGAACAGCTGTAATACGTTTTGTAGGTTCACTGTGCCAATGTTAGAACTTAAAAAGAAATAGATACTAGTGGATTGAATCGTAACAGAGTGATAGGGCTGTCTGAGAATGCACTAGCTCCAAGTTTGATACTTTGGATATTGCCAAGCTCCCTTTAGGGCTCGGGATTTTTGTTATAAAATGGCCTGTATTTCTTACAGATCTAGAGTAGATTTTCAGTTCCAGCTACGTATACCCAGCCACTATCGTTTCACAGGGTATATATACTGAGTATTTTGCATTGTAATTTTTGTTTTTATGATAATCTGCATTGACTGGCAGTAGTAGTAGAAGTAGTAGTAGTAGTAGTAACGTTAGTAGTAGCAGCACTAGTAGTGCTGGTAGTAGTAGTAGTAGTAATATTGTGCTTTGTTCTTTATTGTTGTGCTGTATTCTTTATGAGTTATGAAGTTGACTATGACTAGGGAGAGCATACTTCAGTCGGAGCATGAACGTATTGGACTTAATATTTGAATGTTGTATTGAAGTCAGCATTTTCAAACCGTCAGAAAAGTTCGGAGAGGTATAGAGTATAATAAACCCTAAGAATGTATGCATTTATCTGTGTTTTTCTTCCTTCAGATTTTAAGTGCAGAGAATCGACAGAAAAGCGAGGATTGGAGACGCAAGAACAAGAGACCACTGAAGTACGGCAACCCTGACAGGACATTCCAACAGTCACATCAACATCCGGGCACCATGGAACCACCTCCCGACGAGGATCGTCACTTCCGGGACGAGCACTACCCGCAACGTCACTTCCGGCAAACGTTTGGTCACGTCATGAACCAGGGTGGAAACCTCCTCACGCCCGACCAACTCAAGAAACGGAACAAAAAGACCCACGAAACCGTCGCGAAAGCTCTTCAACAGACTTTCGAGAAACTAGACGATCTGAGGAGGTATTGTTTCGTTTGTGAGAGGTCAGACAAGGTCAACCGTTGCGCCAGGTGTCAGATGGTGTACTACTGTGGACAGAAGTGTCAGAAGAAGGATTGGGCGAGGCACAAGAAAGTCTGCAAGTTCCTGAGTGGGGAAAGAATAGATCAGGTACGGTGTCACCTTCAAACGTAATTGTTTTAAGATGTAACGCTATCTCTCACTTTCTCTCTTCCTCTGCCTATTTCTGAGTCTATCTTTTTCTCTCTATCTCTATCTATATATCTATCAATCATTCATGCCCAACGTATTGCTAAGATATATGTATAGCATATCCTCTTCATCGTAATAACGCGGCCTGTTGGTCTAGGGGTATGATTCTCGCTTTGGGTGCGAGAGGTCCCGGGTTCAAATCCCGGACAGGCCCTACTCTTTTAAATATCATTTTCCGAAGAAATCAAGCAAGTCTGAAATATTCAAGCATATCAGCTTTTACCATAAAGGTCAATACAAAAAATCTTTATCAAAATGTTGATACTGTATTTGAGAAGTAATCACGTATTGAAGTGCCGTTTTCTTTAAAAGTAGAAATTCTTATCATGCAATAAGTTTGTTGTGGTGTACTTTTATTGCCGTACAGGTTACAGAGACGCTTCCGGTTCAGAACGCCTGCCATGTTCTGAAGCCGGGGCGCACTTGGAGCAAGCCGGCGGGAGAAGTCGCGACCTGGGCCGACTGGTTATCCATCAACCCCTCGGTGGTTTCCGAGATTCAGCGGAACGTCCCGTCCATGGTAGAGTGGTACAAGTTCATCGGGAGACCTACAACCGAAGCCGCCGTGACCGAATCTCTTCAACGCTGCTGTACGGAGATGCTAACCCACCCTATCGTCATAGGAAAGGGATTGGTAACTTTTAACGTGGACCCACGTGTAAAACCTGTCCACATTCACATGGTAGGCGCAGCAAAGCCCGAACTTTTAATGTCGGAGATAGACACCACCAAAGAACTTTCCGCCATGTTTCCCAATCACAAAGGCATGCGGATTCTTCTAGTAGGGCCCGAGGTCCCTCATAAACTAGCCCATGGTAACCCTCCTAGCAACAAGACCCTAAGTAAAGGGAAGATAGAGTATGTGTATTCGAACGAGTTGTACCATGATTTTGTACATAGATATGTTGACCACGACAGGTGTCCAAAAGCTGATCTGGTCATAGCTCTACATCCAGGGCTTCACACCGAAGTTCTTATAGAACCGTGGACGCCCACCATCAATCTCTTGCTAGACAGGGAACTTCCGACGGTTTTTACCATGTATAACGTAGCTGAGTATGATGACTCGTTAGAAATTCTGATCCCGTTTCGACCAAATTACGTACAGAGTGGTACTAACCCTTTTGGGTCTCTCTTGGCGAAGCAGACACCGTTTGACTTGAATCAGGTCTTCGCTTCCAATAGCTACATTATGGCTATAAAAGGAAGGGAAAAGTAGTGGCACTGTGGCAGTAGTGGTATAGATGTGTGGAAGAGACACGATTTTTGTCTGGCTTACCAGTTGTAAGCGCCAATCAATGGCCTTGGCGCACGGGTCTGTGATTCGTCCTTCTCGCCCCGTTAGTGCTGATCTGATCTGATCAGCCGTCAGCCAATCAGATGCTCCCCTCTCTTGACGATACAAAGTAACCGGCCAATCATGTTGCCTCTTACCCGCAAGAGGCGACGTGATTGGCTAGTGATGCCATGGATATCTAATGCGCTCACACCACAGCGAGAGGACGTTCGAATCGCAGGCCTTTACACCAAGGCCGTAGTTTGGCATGCAGTGTTCCAGTACGATAACATTTTATTAAGGTTTACGGGATAATTACTCGTACATTACAACAGTTAGCAAGTCGATACAGAAAGGTAAAACTTACATTGCACACAGCTTGTTACTGATTGGTTTAGTTTTTAAAAGAATGAACGTGACGTCATTGAATTCTATGTCTGGGCAAAGTAGCGAAACTCCCACAAGATGTGACAAATCGCTGCCTCCATGCCATGGTATTTATATTCAGAGACTTTGTGTTGAAATTCTCTCTAAATATATGTACTGGAAACATAGATTGTTTTGATGGTTTCCATTTTGTGTGAATGGATTAATTGTAATTACCTCCATGAAATGTCATGGAATGGAGGTTATATTTACCTCCATGAAATGTCATGGAATGGAGGTTATATTTTCTGTTAGGTGTCTCTGTCTGTGTAGATGTTTACTCAAGAACGGCTGGATGGATTGGTTTCATACTTGTTGTGTTGGTGCGGTGTGATAAAAGCTTGAAACGATGAGATTTTGGAAGCCGTATCTGTCGTTATAATTGATGTAATAATGTCAGAAATCACCCCTATATTTGAGATATATTGGTACAGGCATCGTGCTTTATGTGTTTGTTAATGGGCTTAGCTGCAAGCAGATGGTGAGGTGATTTCTATGACAGCTGTATGGGGAACCCCCATTAGTTTTATTTATGTCTGCTTAGGACCGTTTCAAATATTTGTAGCAGTTGGCACATTAGTGCCCCTGTTTGCCCAGCCCAACATTCTGGAACATCTGTTTTGGGCTGCGTAACCCGGAAGTTTCGTTAGTATGCTGGGCAACTGTTTCCTGATGCTGGGCAACTGTTTCCCGATGCTGGACAATTTGAATATGATAAATAACTTTGTATTTAGCCACTTGTGCCTTTGGGGACCTGGTGTGTTATACTTTGTTTGCGCTGTTAGATTTTGTGGTCCGTGTGGCTTATGCTGATGTTGTGTTGGTAAGTACTTGCATTATTATATATCGGGCACCAACTTGTCCCCGTATCCTACATGTAGGTATTGGTTGTCGGATATTTCATGTCCTTTTGGTTGTGTTGATGATGTGTTTGTATCCTGTATTGTATTTCTTGTATTGCAGTAGTGTTTTTGTCATATGTCATATTATGACAAATCATACAGTTGCGATTTATCCCAGTATGTGGAACATAATGCCTGTCTTGGAAAATGAGTGGTTACTGTCTGTGGTTTTCGCACCTATATTTTGTTCCCGTTTGCGATATTTAAATGATTACACCACTTCTTTCCCACACCATATATAACTTTTATT
>NC_049988.1:6918357-6931738 GCF_000003815.2 Branchiostoma floridae | reverse complement strand
GTTGGTGGGGTGTGATGAAAGCTCGAATCGATGAGATCTTGGGAGCCGTATCTGTCGTTATAATCGATGTAATAATATCAGAAATCACCCCTATATTTGAGATATATTGGTACAGGCATCGTGCTGTATGTGTTTGTTAATGGGCTTAGCTGCAAGCAGATAGTGAGGTGACAGCTGTTTGGGGAACCCCCAGTAGTTTTATTTATGTCTGCTTAGGACTGTTTGAAATATTTGTAACAGTTGGCACAGTAGTTACCTCCATGAAATGTCATGGAGGTTATATTTTCTGTTATGTGTCTCTGTCTGTGTGCAAGATTCCTCAAGAACGGCTGGATGGATTGGTTTCATACTTGTTGTGTTGGTGGGCTGTGATGAAAGCTCGAATCGATGTGATTTTGGGCGCCGTATCTGTCGTTATAATCGATGTAATAATATCAGAAATCCCCCCTATATCTACGATATATTGGAACAGGCATCGTGCTTTAAGTGTTTCTTAATGGGCTTAGCTCCAAGCAGATAGTGAGGTGATTTGTATGACAGCTGTTTGGGGAACCCCGAGTTTTTTTGAATATGATAATTAGTTTTATTTATGTCTGCTTAGGATATCATGGAGATGTGAAGCGTAAGTATAATTGTAAGAAGTTGAGGTACATTTAACGGTAATGCTTAACAGGTATGGATGTCTCACATACTGTACTGCTGATTTGAGTGACATGGTGATTAAAATGCCATTAGGTCCTCTCATCTGGGTTGGGTGTCAGAAGTTTTATGGGCGATACAGATGTTCTGATTTCGTTACGATAAGGGACAGTTGTTAGTTGTCTCTTTCGTAGCCAATGGTACTTGTTTTTTAGCAGACGGGGTTGGCGCCAAGTATTCATCTTACAGTTGATGTAGGGCTATCAGAGGAAAGTGTGCATCTCGTTTTTGTACCGTGTGAACAGCTGATGTTATGACATATTGGTGGAAAATCAAATCACCATCTGACTAAAGTTGGCCACATCCCTTCTTCTTTCTGAGTTTCCCAACTTCCTCCCACCACACCGCTCTGAGGCACATAGTTGAACCTCAATAATGCTGACAACCTTAGACAGTTTAAATGCCAAACATCAAGCTTAAGGAACACCACGCTACCATATGCCGTCGACCTCTTAAACGCACATTACACAATTAAGTGTCACATTTTAATAATTACTAATCAGATGGACATCCTCTGTGTCATTAAATCAATACACCACTACTTTCCCATAACATTTATATTATATAACCATTACTCTCAAATACAACCGACTATAAACATACATACCATCCACAAAAAAGCAATAAATATTTCATGGAGGTATGAGGTCCCCGAACTCTAGTTTAAAAATTCAAACTTTAGAATAAGTGGTGGCAATAAAAAAATTAGATTTCAGAATGTTCTTTTACGATTTCAATTAAGGGTTTACAATAGTGATACAGAAGATACATGAATATACTAGATACGTCGACGTCATGACACCAATAAAAACAAGAACAAGCCGCTAAGTGGCCCAAACCTACAGGACATCAAAGCTATCTGCAACGAGAAAAACAAGACCAAACAACGAAAAAATTAAGACCTGGACGAAAGATACAAAAACCGAAAGTTCTGCTGCAGTAATAAGGAAGGCCACCAGGTGGACCATAATCGACCCTGACTTTCGTCTTCCCACAGACCTACTCGCATACAAAATATCTTCACAATCCACAAGAGAGGTTCTTTAGTTATGCTGTGTACAACTATCCGGAAACACAAACACACATGACGTTACCGGTTACATATCTTACACACAAACATACATACATACAGACATACACGTACAGACAGGCAGACAGGCAAACAGACACACGAAAGAATACCCCAATGTTCATGAAAGTAGTAATGAAGCCGCGGATTCATGTAATTAACTGGACCTTCATCGTAGTATCAGGTAGGAAACTTGGAATTGGAAGGATTATGCCATTAAAATGTCTGGGGGACTTTACTAAAGTACATGTATTTTGAATGACATTATACGATACAGTGGTAGTGAAACGTACAATATAGATAGCTTGTTAAATAGCATTATGTTATTTTTAGATACTAAAATAATATGAAGGTGTTATAAATACACTTCCCAACTCAAATTACAAATTTGTCAACAAGACCCCCTCAGTACTAAAGTAGACTATTCTGTTAACCCCTGACCTGCCATTGCCCGCAGAATGCCCAGATCCGTCAGGATTTTCTTGATTTTCGGCACGGGATTTCTAGCCGTTTGTAGCATCTTAGGCGTGAGATAGTTCCTTAAACTGGACACAGAGAATCTTAAAGACATGGCGGACGTATCTGCGGGAACCTCGAGACAGAAAACCACACAAGACTCGGAACAAACGTCGAATATTTTCCAAGGCGGGCAAAACAAAGACGATGTTTCGACGACTCAGAAACGGCCGTCTTCTGAAGAAACTGTAGCCGGGACGTCTTCCAGTTCGTCTGAGAAGACAGAAGGAGAACCTTCGGCAAAGAAACTAGCGCTAGAACGGGTGGGGAGCGTCGAGGAAGGAGAGACAAGAAAGACAAAGATGGAACAACTGGAAGAGGAGAGACAGAAAATGCAGTAAGTGGGGAGGGGGGCGATGTTGTAGAGTTCTCGTAAATTTTAGCTTTTGGTGTGATGGGAATTGGGATAATCGATAAGGGCCCAAACAGAACATAATTAAAGGCAAGTGTGCAAGTGACCACATTGACCACATTCAAAAAAACATACACTAGAAGCCTGTCTTTGGTTAGTACTATGACCACAAAATACACATGCTTTTATCAGTCCCCAGAGTGGCCTTCTTGGGCAGTGTTGACTGTATGTAACAGAAGTAAATAGTGAAGCAAAAATGTTTGAAAGAATATAATTGTGTATTATGTTACTAGTAAAGGGAGCGCTCGAGCTAGAATACATTGTAGTTAATTTGCATTAGTATAATAGTAGGTGAGAAATAATCTTTATGAATGTACTGTGATTTGTGGTTAGAGAAGTGGACCTTGCATCCACTTTCAAAATAGACCATGATAAAAAAGATACAATCAGCACTAAATGACTTAAGGGACTGTAACATGAAACAATACTCTAGTTTTAACATTCGCATCACAGATTGTTTTGATTTCAAACTCAAAGACCACAGTTGCAATGGTAGATTCGTTTCATTTTGCAGGACTCTGATTCCATGGCATATTGAAAATCAAGAGTTCGTGTTTAGTTATAGTTTGTAATGTACATATGTTATGTATGTATGTCATACATATAATGTAATGTTGTGTGTGTATTGATGTATTTTATGTGGACCGCAGGAAGAATAGCTGGCATTCCTGGCAACATAATATTGTTAGCTACTACTAGTAAATGTGGATCTGAATAAAGTCAAGTTAAGTAAGTGGTTACAGGGTTCTCCCCAGAATTTTTTAGTATAGTGGAGGGGTTGGTAAAAATAACCCGCACCAACGCGCTGCACTGTCATGAAAATGGGTTCATTTTGCAATGACAGAGGGTGTCAATTACTACAAGTATAATATACTGTTGTTATTCCTTTGTTGTAAAGTGGCAAAACGACTATTGTTTTGATCATTGCTCATTCACAAGTTTTTGCAGACAATGCTGACTGGAAAAGTGATGCCACTTGGCACAAAAATCTGTGAATTGTCATTAATTTTAGCAAAACTAACAAAGAAAATAGGGAAGAAACACACTAAATTTGAAAAATAGTTAAGTGCAAGGACGTTACATCTGATGTAACGTCCTTGTATAGTGGAGCTGGCTGAGAGTATAGTGGAGGCCTGGAGGGCCTCCCTTATTCCACAGTCTGGGTAGATCCCTGGGTTAAAACAACAATAACAACACTTAGGCAAGACAGAGCACATGTTCATAGTGTGATGTCACTAGGATAAGCAGGAACATAAATCCACCACAAACATTACATGTTTTACAGTATAACGTGTTACAAACTTGTGTTTCAGGGTCCTTGTTGCATCCTTCTCAGAAGAACAACTGAACCGCTACGAGATGTTCAGAAGATCAGCGTTTCCCAAGGCTTCTATCAAGAGGGTACAGTACTGTTTCCTTCTTAAGTGTACTGAAAAGTATCCCAGGCTACATTGAACTCTCACTTATTTTTGAATGTACATGTAAGATTTAAACACTTACAAATAAACACTTACCTCAGGGCTCTAGCCAGCGTCCGTTTTTCCGTCAATTGACGGAAATGTGCCGCCTCTGATGGAAAAATTTTAAAACCAATCCGTTAACCTTGACGGACAAAAATCCTTGGTGGAAGCTACAGGAGGCTTGGGGACGCTGTCCACGGCCGTAAAAGCCACACACTGTTTGTTTTGCTATTGTTATGATTGTTGACAATGTGTGTCGGTGCCCTTTCGCATACGGTAATCTCATTAAAACCCGTTTTTCAAGGTCTCAGTTCAGTCCTTCTAATTAATTTTCGCGGTTTTCGCGACGATTGTAATTGGCTGACGGAAAAAAATTTCGAGCTGGCTAAAGCCCTGACTTACCTCCAAGATTGTTGAAAACTTATTGAGTTATTCTGTATTCATCTGAACAGCTTGTATATCTGCCCTTTGAAGTAACACACCAGCTTCACAGCACGGTCTGGTTATATTACATCACATGGCCTGTAAATGTTCGCACAGCTGATTTCAAGTGTTGGTCAAAGCTTTCTATTAAGAATGTCCCTACATGTAGAATACATGGTGACAGTGTATTCTGTTCTAGTACAACAGATCTGGAAAAAAGCATACTCTAAATTACTCTAAAAAAGATCTCAATCCTGGGTTGAGAACTCTTGACACTTGACTGTTGTAGTCGTGACTGTTTTTTGTTCTTTGCAGAGCTGATATATTATATATTGTACTTAGCTGTTAGTATATGCACTATTCCCCCACAGATCATGCAGCAGATGACAGGTACCAGTGTGTCCCAGAATGTGGTCATCGCCATGGCTGGCATCTCCAAGGTGTTTGTAGGAGAGGTTGTAGAAGAAGGTATGTAAATTTAGGAGAAAGTAGTTCTTTATCTATGTATATGGAATTTGCTGAGCAAACCAAATGGTTCCCACAGTTTTGCAGCCTCTAGGAAAATGAAGATGTTACAAAGAACTAGAAAGGGTGTTGTATTGATTACAGATTACAGGCCAACAGGGAAAAGGCTAGGATTTTCTCACTCACATTGTCTGGATTGGAAACCTGTAATTGTTACTGTGTAGCATTTTTAAAGTACTTACAGTTATTTGATGTTCCCCCCAGCCCTGGATGTGATGGAGAAGTCAGGTGATTCAGGACCGCTCCAGCCCAAACACATCCGAGAAGCCGTCAGGAGACTCAGACTTAAGGACCAAGTACCTTCCACAAAGTTTAAGAAAACGCTGTTCCGTTGATCTTAAGAAGATAGTTCTTCTTTCAGTTGTTTAATCTTGCTTTTACACGAAAGTTTCAGTTTAATGTATTATAAATGTATATAAATATGAAATACAATATGGTGTATTCTTATCATGCAAGATAACAGATAACAACTGTGAGTAGGATCACACATAGGCCAGAGGGTTATCGTACCCATAGGAGGGCTGGGACCAAGGGTGATGTGGAATACACCGTGTTGTATCTTATTTATGTCTTATCCATCCGAGAAAACAGATGTTTCAATGAGAAATGTGCCAGAAGTTGTGAAAATTTTGTGTCCTCAAATAAAAGTTGTAACAACAGCAATTCCAACGTCCATATCCAGTATTGGAATTGTGCCCTCAAAGTGCGTTGAAATTATTCTTTGGGAGCCTGTGTGATAACAGTAGAACCCCGAGTGATAACCCAAGTTATCACCCAGTCCAGAACACTCATATGAAATGTTATCACGGCCTAGGTATGACATAAATGAGATTATGTATAATTGTGGCAAGCTCTGTCTAACAAGACTTTTAAAAAAAAGTTTGGATAATTGTGTTTTTTGGGGGTCAAAGTCTTTTGTTGAAACACTTTTATCATAAAAGATTGTATGGAAGGTTCCTCTTTTCAAGTTTTAAGATGAACACATTTTGAAATTGGTAAGGTATGGATAATAAAGAATCTTTTGTTATCTTTTTCAGGAGAGAAATGACTGGTTCCTCTTCTAACTGGTAGGTAGTGCTGCAGTGAGAAGAATATGGTCCCAAATGTGACTAAGTTTGTATCCCCCCTCATCATGGTTGATGAATGGAGTAGATAAGTCACATGTTGGGTTGCAGTCTTTTCACTATAGCGCCACCTATCAGTTGGAAGTAGAACTTGTCATTATTACCTTTTTGGTGGCACAGCAAAGAATTGTATTGACTTGAAAGTCATTTTCTGTTGGTAAAAGTCATTTAACATACTTACATTTACAGTAAATAGTAAAAGATGGATAAATACGCATAATACAAGAAGACAGACAAGTCAAACCTGTACAAGTGACAACCACTATATAAGGATTTGTTGGTTTACCGCTTTTGCATTAGGAATTCTGCATATAGTGGCAGTTTTGCCTGCTTAGTTGCCTTGGCCAGAGCCCTTGTCATTACCATACAACAAATAAAGAAAGATGTCGTAGAGAAAAGAGTCTCGAATCTCACAATTTACAAAACAAATAAGGACAAAAAAGTAGTAGCCACCAATGAGATTTGAACTCATGACCTCTGGTTTACTAGACCAGCGCTCTAACCAACTGAGCTATGGCGGCTGGTGTCTTGGTTGGGTCATTTCTTTAGTTTTATAGTTTCTGTAGCTTGCTAACATAGCTGTAAGTCTTATGCTGTGGACAAAACTTACGAAAGTTGTCCTCGAATGGAGATGTTTGTAGATTCAAACATTTCTAGTTATACATATCACTTTGTACAGAAATATGAACGAAAAGGGATTTAGAAATGATAAAAAAGATGTCATTCAAACTTGCCTTTTGTGTGTTGAGGGTTTTGAAAAAGAAGTTTCCAAGAAAAAAATGACAGCGACCAAAAGTAGCCACCAATGAGATTTGAACTCATGACCTCTGGTTTACTAGACCAGCGCTCTAACCAACTGAGCTATGGCGGCTGTGACACACCATTCAAGTTAGTTGCTGCCTTGTTTGCATCGATTTGTCTTAAGCTTCTTGAAAAAATGATTTGAAAAAGTTCTAGACTTTTGCAAAATACAATATACGAAGTGGTAAAGAAAATAAGATATTTGTAGTTGTCCTACATATTTTGATGATTATACTTTAGGATAATGCTTTAAGTATGCACTTTTAATTTTTAGTCTTTCTTAAACCAAAGTTATTGTGTTAACTGAACATGTGAAATATCCTAAAAGAATTTGGCGTGAACTGAAAATTTGTGAAACACCAATTAAACAAAAGATAGCCACCAATGAGATTTGAACTCATGACCTCTGGTTTACTAGACCAGCGCTCTAACCAACTGAGCTATGGCGGCTGTTAGGTACCGGTAGGTAGTTGTCTGCAAGTCTTTTTGACGTCCCTTTAGATATCCGTTTTCTTTTAGAATTTGTGAAAAGAAATCCAACGCATATTATTAATCAACAAAGAGAACTTGCTTTACTTTCAAGATGCACAAAAACTTTTTGTCAACTAAGGCAGAAACCTCATTGCTTCAACTGATTTGGCGCAAGCTTGATATTTTTTATGTGTGAACCTTTAGGAAAGGAAGACACGTTGCAAAAAAATACTTTGGAAGAAAAAAAGTAGCCACCAATGAGATTTGAACTCATGACCTCTGGTTTACTAGACCAGCGCTCTAACCAACTGAGCTATGGCGGCTGTTGGAATATATGTGAACTCTGAACAGTAAAAGTACTAACACAACTGTGGTGTCAGCCGGTGTATATCCGGGTGCCAGCTGTTTACTTTGGGACATTGGATCAAAGTTCGCGCAACGCTCCGAGCGGCGAAGTGGTTACGTAATCGATATCAGGCTATAAAGTCAATATTGCGACATAATAGCTTACATTTTGAAAGAACACAAAACATGCGAAAATTAATTTGTAATATTTAAAAAAGCAAAGAATGGTTCACCAATCATTAACGATAAAAAAATACAGAAATGATTGAAATACCTTGCTAAACAAAGGGGTCAGTTTGTAAAGTGTCTTTACTTGACAAATACTATTAAAACATTGTCGAGACGCCAAGAAAAAGAAGGCGAAGCAGTCATCTGACAGGTGTAAAAACAACACAACAACAAGAAAACAAAGGAAAGACAAACAAATAAAGAATAAAATGTTAAAAGCTGTATTGATTTGTGAAAACTGCAAAACTTATGCAGCATTACGTCCATATTTAGGAAAAGCAAAATGTGAAAATGATTGTAGAAAAAGTTAACACCGGTCGCTGAATGGAATGCGAAATTATTATTTTTTTTTACATATTAAAGTTCAAGATCATTCACAATGACTTTCATGGACAACGCGGCCTGTTGGTCTAGGGGTATGATTCTCGCTTTGGGTGCGAGAGGTCCCGGGTTCGAATCCCGGACAGGCCCTACTTTTTGTACAAAATGATATTTGGATGTTTCTTTATTTCATCGAAGTAGAGTGCTTGACTAGTACTGGATTCCACATTTTCCACCATAATTTTCTCGAAAAATCTTTCTTCGGAAAAGTTACCTGTATTCGATTGCGCATGATATAGAAGACCTGAGTTTTATTCCTCCACATTGTCACATGAGTGACCCATCAACTTGCAGGGAACTAATCATAAAGACCTCCTTTACTTCAAAATATCTTTGAGAGTTTATCAAAATTAGGGCAAATTCAGACAATAATTTTGTTTATCACAAAAGCCTTTAGAAAGTTACCAAAGGCAACAATCAAACGTTCAAAATTTAACGACACTGGCACCTAGGAGACAACCCAACAGCCGCCATAGCTCAGTTGGTTAGAGCGCTGGTCTAGTAAACCAGAGGTCATGAGTTCAAATCTCATTGGTGGCTATTTTTTTTCTCCTTATTGTAGATGAGAATTCCCCCTTTGTTTTTGTCCACGTATCTGAATATCAAGTAAAAGAAGTTAGAGATAACCAAAAACTTTTACATATATAACAATTTTGAACTTAATATTTAAATGTAGTTGATACAATGATACATTGAAAGTTTGGAAATTTTATAAATCATCGGATATATATGTACATAGTACAATGCTAAACTTTCCTCCAGCACAAAGGTATACACGGATCAAATTTTTAACGACCGCTGTCGCCTTCTTCGGGATCAATACTGATAACCAATCACTTCAGAGCGAAAACTCGCGAGAGTTACAGGCGCGTGATCTTATTCTCACGTGACCCTGTGCATACGTGGCGTCAGCAATTGGTCAAACGTACCAGGAAGTTCATAAGCTCACCGGATGTATATACAGCCATTAGTGCGCTGAAAAAAAAATCCCTCGTTACAGACAACTACAATTCAGTACCTAACAGCCGCCATAGCTCAGTTGGTTAGAGCGCTGGTCTAGTAAACCAGAGGTCATGAGTTCAAATCTCATTGGTGGCTATTATTTTAGCAGTCTTGCTCATTATTTTTACGTATCGGAATATCAAGTCAAAGGGACAACTTCTCATGTTGTAATGAATTACAAAGATTGATAGATTGTCTTTAATAAATGATAAAAAAAAAACATTTGCTCTAGCCGTGCCCGAAAACTTTTGTACTGTATACCGGTACAAAACCGGTGTTTCTTGTTGGACCGGTCCGGACCTAAAAAAAAATCAATAGAATGGGGTGTGCATTGATTAGAAAATGGACAGGCAGGCGTTCACGTGTTTTGGGGCTTACCTGCCCAAAGAAAATAACAAGAGCGAAGCCAGTTTAACCACGTTTCTACAGTAAAACTTGGTATAATTAACAGAGGCAATAGTGTTGTTTACATGAATATAGGATTTTAAAACGACTAGTGTGAGTCAGTCAAACAGATTTATTTGTAGCGAAATTGACCATTGTTTTCAGTATCACTCATTCTCAAGCTTTAACAGACAATTTAATAGGTCCAGGTTCAGGTCCGAACCTGGACCTAACTCTCTGGACCGTACCTGTACCTGGATTTTCTGCACCTGTACCACCCCGGACCCAAAGCCGCCCACGTCCACCACTTTACGTCCACCACCTTTCGTATACAAGTATTGTTCAGAAATGTTTCAAAACAATGGAAATCCGGATCCATCTCAATTATTTAAAGATGTTATTTCTGTATCAGGTGCTGATTACTCGTTGGCCTGTTGGTCTAGAGGTATGATACTCGCTTCGGGTGCGAGTGGTCCCGGGTTCGATTCCCGGACAGGCCCGTTTATTTTTGCTTTGTTTTAAATTTGCTAAAAGTGTAACAGGAAAATAAAATTTTAGGTAAAATGTGTTTACTTTATAGACATAATTCTATTACATGTATTTCAATTTAAATACAAAAAAAACCATACTAATTCTTTTTAAACCTGAATGAATGTAATCACAGCGTTTTAATCAATTTTGACTAACAGACGTAACTAAGCGTCTGTTCTCGAATATAGATTTAGGAGACAGAGAAACACAACCTTTAGAACTGTAGAAATGGTATATATGAACATTGGAAGATAATGAGACTACTTTTCAGACCCGAAAAAGGACTAATGATCAACAACATTGCGAGATATGTTACTAGGCCAACTAATGTCGAGTATAGGAAAAATAACAAACAATTGAAATGAAACAAAATCGGCCTCTGCGGCTCCAAATAAACTACTAGGTGACCCAAAACTACACCACGTAATGTCTGTTTAATGTCTTTGCCAATAAATGATATAATATTGCGTAAGTAGCTGATAACACGTAATTACGGTTGTATTAGCCAGACATAGTCATTTACCCCTGGGGTACTGGAGAACAAATTTACTGCAGTACGTCACGGTCGTCACCACAGGGCACGGTCCTAGGAACAACGCCGCCTACCGATTCTCACCTTAATCGCAGGACTACGAAAATCTACCATTTGCTATTTTCAATCTGTCACACGACGTTTGCGAAAGGGTCCTAGTTATCTTGGAACGTCACAGAAACAGTGACAGTCAAAAACTGGGTATGTCCAATTTTGTGTTGAAAATTACAGTTCCACTTTGATACAGAACTAATGTCTAAAAGATATTGGTGTTATAAACGATAGCGCAACAGATCGTCAACAAAATATCATTTTCATTCAGCAACATATGTACTGAAAAGATTTCTTCATCATCCAACTACAAGATAAGAATTCTTATATATTATTACAGTAAACATTGCCTACAAAAACTGATATGGTGTAACCAAAAAATAACGTGCATCATCTCGCAAATAAGAGCAGACGACATGCCAAACTACATAGGAATAAAGCAAATCTTCTTGAGCTCACGAGATACAGCTGCGAACACCAGAACATGACCAACTACAGTACTCCTTTAGAAGGTAAAAATCATACAACGTTCCTACTAAAGGCATGAGCTGTCCTTGACTTTGCACACAGCGTTCCGATCACTGATCCTCAATAGCATTGTACACTATTATATGCCAAACTATAGTGCCCGCAGGGGGTAGCGTAGTTGAATAGAAAACGTCTGGATGAATCATGAATACAACACGTGTGCCTTTGTCGACCTCGATATGCATTCAACATCCGTGTGGGTTCCTTTCGGGGCTTGCCCCTCGACTAGAAGCTCTCAATAGCATTTGGTACGGTTGGTCAGTAGGGTACGCTCAACAAAGAAAGGCTGTTCAGACAATTCAACCACAACATACCAGTGTAGCGTGTTGAACTGGCAAATTTGGAAAAATCCAGATTAAAAAAATTCAAAGGGTGTCAACGGGAGAGCTTCGTTAGCAAGAAGTTATCGCACGGGTAGCAAAAGTGTCGGGGAAAAATGACAGCGTTGGAAACTTAAGTCTTGCAATTGGTGGTTATTCAGAGAGAGAGAAAGAGAGAGAGAGAGAGAGAGAGAGAGAGAGAGAAAGAGAGAGAGAGAAAGAGAGAGAGAAAGAGAGAGAGAGAGAGAGAGAGAGAGAGAGACTGACAGACGGAGAGACTGAGAGACAAACGGGGTAGAAAGATGTCAAGACAAATCTCATTCAGGAAAACAGATGACAGAAGATATAATTATGAGATTTTACAGATCCCCAAATTCCTATCTGCTTACCAAATTGTCAGAATCATGACCTCCGCCCAGGACAACGTTCTCTTATAAACTTATCTTCTTACACTTGCCTAAGCACACCTCCCACACTGTGCATCTGAACAGCTACAAGGACATTCAGTTATATACAGCGGTAGCGAGATAGAGAGGGAATATTTACAGAGAGAGGTAGATAGAAAGAGAGGGCGAAAGAAGGAGAGAGAGTTGGAAATAAAGAGTTAGAGAGAGGGAGAGTCCGAGAGAGAGAAGGAGAAAGAGAGGGAGTCAGTTGAGAGCAAGAGCGCTTATTAGTAGTTTGCAAGAGGCTATGGCATCGGTAGCAAATATACCTAAAGATACTAGTAACACGCATTTAAAAACACATAGTCATAATGGTGTTTATTGATATTTCAACACATATACAGCAAATTGAAAAGAATTCACCAAACAGAATCCACCAGAAAAAGAGCCAAACTTAACATGTAGTTGCTGCACCGGTAGCACATATGTCCAAAGCTTTTACAACATCTATAAGTACTCGTGTTGGTGTGTGAGACATTTATTGGCTTGGCTGTCCAACAATGGTAACGTGACGTCTGACCTCAAGTACCCCTCAGAGTTGTTTGTATCGCTCTGCCTGACTGATGGCAATCAATAGGCACGGCTCTGCTGTACCCATGGAAACCGCAAGGGTCTTTTGTGTCGTGATGTGTGAGGTAGTGTCAGACGGTAAAGTCGCCGGGTTTTAGCGTCCCGTAGACCGAAGAACATCCTCGAACGCTTCGGTGCGATTTCCCGACGTAGTATACGTTACGGAATGAGTATTGGATGGAGTTAGTCACAGGATAGCTTGTTGTATAGAACTACGAGTGAGGATCATGTGATTTTGTTGTTGTACCCGCATGCTGTATTGTACGGACTTGATCCGGGTAGGGCCGGCCACTTCTACTGTTACAGTAACGTTGTACCGCAGAATGGACTTCTCTTTGTGCGAGACATTCGAGCGCGGAACATACGGGGTCTTTGACGGCGAAAGAAGCACGACGACTTCCCGTGGAAGTGCGAAAGGAACAACAACAGTTTTCTGACGGACCCCTACTTGAAGAGGGCTACATTGAGTCGCCTTGTACAGTCGGCGTTTTCAAACGGGCTTGTAGCCCATGGAGTTAGCGTTCACTATAGATGCTGGTTTTACGCTACTCTACCACTGTAAG
>NC_049988.1:6907579-6918257 GCF_000003815.2 Branchiostoma floridae | reverse complement strand
TGAGGAACTGTATGGTTAATCAAAACAAATCGAATAGTATTATAGAGGTAGCAAATCATAAATCGTAATGGAAAGCGTAATGCAAGCACATTGACATTGAGTCAATACACATAGTCGTAAAAGGGAGCTATACTATTGACTATTGAGACAACACCGTTCGCTGTATTTGATCCATATAATTCTTAATCTAACAGCTTAAAACGTCATAAATATAGCTATAATCTTTTTGACGTTCCTACACAGACTCACAGTGTAAAATGGATACTTTGTACATAGTTGGGAACTGTGTATACCACATTTTTGTGTGTCGGATTGAACCGCAGGAGGGCCATGTTATGTCAACACTAAGCCAAAGGTCACTTTACTATGTAGCTACTAGACTATAAAGTATTTTTCAATTAGGAATGTACATATAAATGCTGTTACTCGGTATGTACTACAAATGGTGAATGCTGTAGGGGCGTGTTGAAGGCAGCGCTCCATTGAAAGCAAGTCGAATGAGTCCAAGTAATCTTGGGGGCTTAGCGAACAATTCAGTTTAGCCCAAATGGCATAGTTAACCTAGATAAACATACCACAACAGATTTAGCGATAGAAGCTATCTGTTCACGCTAGGTCAGGTTGGATAACTTCCCCTGGGAATCCCAAAACTGATGCGAGCGTGCGAAGTAAAAAAAAAGTTTGGCCAAAAAGTTGCCATCATCACCAATTTATGAGAGTTAAGTGGGCAGGACTAAACACACCATGTTTGGTATAGAAAACAACAGATTTTTCGTTTTTATCTTCTTCGTTGATTTAAGAATATTAATTGATCTAAACACTCCACGACATTTTCCATTTTCCGATATTTTTTTTAAACTGATGCCATATGTTTGCTCATTTTTGTATTTGCTTCGTACGATCAACCGTATATTGTTTGGTATACAGAACAACGGATTCTTCATTTTTATCTTCTTCGTTGACTTAAGAATTGACATTGACATTTCACGACATTTTCTATTTTCCTTATTTTTTTCAGTTCACAGCATATATTTGTTCATTTTACATCTGCTTCGTACGATTAACAGTGTAGCGTAAAACATGTTGTTAAACGAACGAAAATGATGCGCGTGCGGATGTCATCCATACAATGAAATCAACATGGCCTTATGGATACAAAAACGATGAAACCAAAGACATGTAGGACATAGCACACGTGCTAGCTTCTTCTGCTTATCAATCAGGCGCGAAAAGATGATTCCGTTATAGAAACTTCGGAGATATAGAAAATGCTTTCGACGTTTTTCGAATATCGTTCTCCAAGCGTTTTCGGGCATCGTTTCCTGTTGTCGAAAATTGATTTTACTTTGCGTACATGACCAACAAAGGTTCCAAACTCTCCCTGACCCATCTCTTTAGCAAACACGGGTTGGGTTAGACAATTGACACATGTATAGAAACTCCTTTCGGTGATTTTCGAATATTGACCCCCAAGCGTTTTCGGGCATCTTTTCCGGTTGTCGAAAATTGAATTTACTTTGCGTACACGAACAACAAGGGTCCCAAACTCTGCCCGACCTATCTCTTTAGCAAACACGGGTTGGGTTAGACAGTTGACGCATGTATAGAAACTGCTTTCGGCGATTTCCGAATATTGACCCCCAAGCGTTTTCGGGCATGGTTTCTAGTTGTCGAAAATTGAATTTACTTTGCGTACACGAACAACAAAGGTACTAAACTCTCCCTGACCTATCTCTTTAGCTAACACGGGTTGGGTTAGACAGTTGACACATATATAGTAACTGCTTTCGGCGTTTTTTCGAACTGCTTTCTGCGTTTTTTTTTTTCGAATATTGACCCCTAAGCGTTTTCGGGCATCGTTTCCAGTTGTCGAAAATTGAATTTACCCTGCGTATACGAACAACAAGGGTCTCAAACTCTGCCCGACCTATCTCTTTAGCAAACACGGGTTGGGTTAGACAGTTGACGCATGTATAGAAACTGCTTTCGGCGATTTCCGAATATTGACCCCCAAGCGTTTTCGGGCATCTTTTCCAGTTGTCGAAAATTGAATTTACTTTGCGTTCACGAACAACGAAGGTACTAAACTCTCTCTGACCCATCTCTTTAGCAAACACGGGTTGGGTTAGACAGTTGACACTTTGATTGATGATGTTAGTGACACTGGAAGGTTCTATCACTGGAACACCAGACGTAAAGGTCCCGCACCTTAGCATTAGCACATAGGTGTATTCTAACTTATAACTAGACGGCGATCGCGCTGCACTCTCACTGCGACCTAAATAGGATATGTGTAACCTTAGATTTCATACTGGGTATATCATACAGCATGTAAAAGTATGACTGAGTAGAGAACAACAAAACACACGAAGTGTAAAAAAATCGTTTCTTTTGTATACAATTCGTTGAGTGATCTGTAAAATTTAGATCGCAGAGAGAGCGCCGTCCTAGTGGAAAGGGGGGCATACGGTAGGTCCACACGTACATACATATTCAGGTCCGTATAAGGTCCGTATGCAGTTCTTGCCTCTACCAGGCTCCACATGTCGCAAGGAAAAATAGTAGAAATAGAACAAATATAGCCAAACAACATGTCAGAGGAGTTAGCTGGGTCACAATCCATACTCATCGGACAGCTAACTCCTCTAGCATGTCATGTGTTTGTATTTGTCAGATTTCTACTATTTTTTTCAGCAACCTGTGGAGCCTGGTAGAGACTAAGAACTTCATACGGACCTCATACGGACTTGAATATGTTCACAAGCGTGAGCCCAGCAAACTTGATAACACCCCCTTGCGCATCAATTTTCGCATTTGAACATAAATTTTCCACCACACTGTTAATCATACAAAGTATGTAAGTAAGTACAAAATAAGTAAAAAAGCCGTAAATTAAAATGAATATCGGAAAACCGATACTAATGTCACAGTATGCCAGAACCAATTCTAAGAAGTCAAAGAAGAAGATGTGAAAGAGCAAAAATGAGGAACCTATTGTTCAACCTTCCTGACCGCTTAGATTTCAAAATCAAGGCAACTGTTTTTGGCAAACATTTTATTTTCCCGAACGCTGGCATCGGTTTTGGGGGTCCTAGAGCACGTCATCCATATAATCAAATCAACATGGTTTTATGTGAAAGAGCAACTATCCTCTAATGAAGTTACATTGACTGTGCCTTGTTGCGAAGATCTATAATGTAAATTTACATAGGGAATATTTGATCATTACTATTTCATATCATTCTAAATTGAAGTATTAACGCAGCTGGACCTTCCCAAGAGACCATTTTGTGATTGACGGCTGCACAATAATTGAGTAAGTGCCGTTCTAGACAACCGATACTAAAGTAATTTGATTGTGTACTGGACAATGCCTAAGACAAATGCGTTCTATTTTGTCATTGTGTTGCAGTGGCTGTAAGGTGTACTATAAATTTTGTTAAGCCGAATATATATAGGACGCATATATTTCATTTGCTGGGTCCATTTGCCTTCATGGTGAATTAGCTTCTTGCGCAGTTTGTCTATATATACTGACTCACAATAGGATTAGATCTAGTTTTCTTTATTTACTATAGTATTTTCTTTAAAGCATAAAAGCATAAAGGAACAAAGAATAGCTGGCTCACTCATACCATTTTCTACACACATAATTGAAGTTTTTTTTTGTGACAAAATAGGAGTTCGTTCCAAAGTGTATGTGCATTTTCGCTATCTTAATATGATATATTGTTCAAGAATCACGTCTTAAGAAAAAAAGATTAAGAATGACAAAGATTATTATACAGAATTTCTCATGGGCTTATCTAATGTGCAACGTTATTTTGTGAATTATAACCAATACATTTCTCCAAAAAGCCAGGCGTAAATGAAAAATGCAAATAGTTTGCGGTACTAGCAGTTTTGTGTTCGCTGTTATGACCACTTCGCCGCGAACATTTTTCCATTACAGTTTGTAACTGCAGTCTATGGTGCTACCGCGAACTTAAAACCACCGCGAACACTCCATTTTCCCGCTACTGCTAAAGTAAATCTTCGCGAACTTAAATGCATTTACAGTGCTCTACACACCTTGCGCCTTGCACATTGAAAAACATGCACCTGCCACCTAAAAATAGAATAAAGCCCAACAATGAATAGGAACATAACAACAGTGTCAACAAGAGTTAAAACTAAATTAGACACATTTTTTCAAAAGTGCAAACAAACCAGATATGTTACGCGTCTCTGAAAATATGTCGACATTTCGTGCTTCATGAGTTCTTACTTTCCCACTTCTACAAACTGTTATTTTTCTGCCGGGGAATGTGTTGTTGCTGTACGGGTATTTTGATCGCAAGCGCCCGCACAAGAATGCCGAGGCTCCACGCGCTATTGAACTTCTCCATTCACCGCATATCGTATTACAACACTCTTCTACTTTTAGACCACCTGCGCTTCGGTTGCCAAAGTAGAAAAACAACGCCACAAATCCCATTGACGCAGTCTAGGTCCTTATTTGTGCAATGTTGAAAACCTCCTTGACAATGGACTAGAGTGTTTTGTACAGGGTTAAAATAGTTCCTGTTTTTTGATGTATATGTTCAGTAGAGTATGTTGTACGGGGTTGAAAAAGTTCCTGTTTTTTTTTGCTTTTGATGTAGAAGTCGCATATACTGAAATGGTACGGTAGTGAACCAGTAAACCAACCGTATCACTACCGTACCATTGACTCAACCTAGGTCCTTATTTGTAGACGGACTCAACCTAATGTTGAAAAGCCCCTTGACAATGAACTACTCAGTAGAGTGTTTTGTACGAGGTTAAAAATAGTTCCTGTTTTTTGTTTTTGAGGTAGAAGTCGCATATTCTGAAATGGTACGGTAGTGAACCAGTAAACCAACCGTATCACTACCGTACCATTGACGCAGCCTAATGTTGAAAATCCCCTCGACAATAAACTATTGAGTATAGTGTTTTGTACGGAGTTAGAAAATAGTTTCTGTTTTTGTTTTTGCGGTTTGAGTTGCATATACTGAAATGGTACGGTGGTTATACGGTTGGTTGATTCGTTGGGTTTGTAACGAAGCGTTGACAGCTGTCAGTCATGGTTATTGACAAGCTGCCATGCAGTGTGCACGTTCTATTATTGAACATTTGTCTTATACGTTTAAAGTGGAGGTTTAACGTGTTTAACACGAACTTTGGAGTTTTAGTAAGTCAAGCCTGAAAGATATTCACTAAAGTTATTTATCCATAACAGAGAGGAACCTTTGCGAAGCACATAGTTTTCGGTTCATTGATCTAGAACAGCAACAGCCTCTCTATATCCGGATTTGACAAAAGTATTAGGCGATTAGTGTTTTTTTGCAATATTCGCATTGCCAAGTTCTAAAGAACAAAAAATAAATAAATTACAGGCACCAAAAGGTGTAACATTAGAGCATATTGTTGTGTTAAAGCCAGTCCTGAAATACAACAACAGTTACTGCGTTAGACATTTTACTGTTTCTGTAGTAAACATGTAGTAGACAGCTCGTGGAGCACACTCTTTAGATAACGGAGTCATATATAACAGCAGTTACTGTAGTAGGTATTTTACTGTCACTGCAGTACAGTTACTGCATTAGACATTTTACTGGTTCTGTAGTAAACATGTAGTAGACAGCTCGTGGAGCACACTCTTTAGATAACGGAGTCATATATTACAGCAGTTACTGTAGTAGGTATTTTACTGTCACTGCAGTACAGTTACTGCAATAGACATTTTACTGTTACTGAAGTAAACATGTAGTAGACAGCTCATGTAGTACACGGAACACGCTTCTTAGATAGCGGAGTTTTCATATACAACAAGTTACTGCATTAGACATCTACTGTTACTGTAGTAATTATGTAGTAAACAGTTACTGTACTAAACATTGGAGCACATCACACTGTATTGAAATGCAATAACAGTTATACGTTACTGTACGTAGTAGACATTTTACTGCTACTCACTAGTACTGTACTAAATGTGTAGTAAACAGCTACTGTAGTGCACGGTGCACACTGCATGCAGTGATAACGGAGTCTCAAAATACAACACCAGATACTGTAAAAGGTATTTTGGTAGCATCCATATGTCGATTCGACCATATGGAGGACAGAAGGGTAAGTCTATGCAATTTTCTCCCAGGCAAAAATATGATCAAGATATGTTGTTGTGATGAGACTCAAATCCACCTTATATAAAATTACCTCCCTATCTTTCTTTATTCTGACGCTTATGATAATGATAATAATTACCAGTTTTATTTTCAGTCTGTATGTAAAAATTGGTGATATTGATGCTTCTTTTTGTCATTTGCAGATGGTTGCCACCGCCGATCAGACAGAACTCTTGAATATTCTAAGGAAAGAAGGAAGCAAGTGTCTGTCACAAATTGCCGAGAGCAACCCTCCGGATGGAAATAGTACGTACGAAGATTAATAGAGAATTATCAGGCTCTACTCTAGCACATGATACTAACGCCCGTGTATGTATATAAAGGGGGAAAACGAACTATGGCTGTTTCTACTTCCCAATGCTAGGTTGCGATGCAGTGAGAAGGATGCATCCCAAAATGTGACTAAGCCTGTATCCCCCCTCATTACGGTTCAGATATTCATAATAATAAGAAATTCCATTGTGGTCATGGACCATACTGAGAGGAGAGAGGGATGCAAGCTTAGCCATGCTTTGGCAAGCATCCTTTTCACTACAAGGTGGCGCTGTAGCAAGAAGTATGCGTTCTCAAAATATGACTAAGTTTGTATCCCCCCTCTCACTACAGATCATGATCTGAGTAGATGTATGATCCTTATGAGTCCACATCAATAACAGTTTGAACAGAACGCACGAGTGTAAATGACGTTTAGGTATTTGATAACTCAAAAGCAAAGGGCTGTCCCTGTAGCTCAATTGGTAGTAGTCACGTAGTAACGTTTAAGGGGAAGGGCTAGCAACTCCTCCCTGCTACTGAAACAACAAGGAAACTTGCGGCCCTATGTGCTACAAGGCAAAACAGGGGTCTGAGCGAACTGAACGAACGAAATTTGAAGCACATGAACTCTACTAATTGAACTAAATGTACTTATACTTTGCAGAAACGTACTGTCCCCCTGAGTGGGACCTAGTCACATGCTGGCCGTACGGAGAAGCTGGTGCAAAAGTCAGCCTACTGTGCCCCGGGTATTTACCGGATTTCAACAGCCAAGGTAAGGGGCTGTTAAGTAGCCATTTAGGAGTTTAAAAGATAGAGACTAGAATCTAGAAGTTTTGGATATCACGAACTTGTTTTGGGGTATGTGTATAGGAGTGTTGTGGTGTTTGATAAAGCAAATTAATGCTTCAAATTAACGGACGGTTCCACTGCTATACAATCCTGCTACATCATTACTACAGCACTACTACGTTATGGCTACAGTAATGCTACAGTGTTGCTACATCATTACTACAGCACTACTACGTTATGGCTACAGTAATGCTACAATGTTGCTACATTATTACTACAGCACTACTACATTATCTCTACAGTACTGCTACAGTGCTTCTACACCATCACTAACAGCGCTAATACATTACCGCTACAGTACTACTACAGTTAGTCCTGCTATATTATTGCTTAAGCACTATAGATATAGTATCGCTATACAGTTATTGCTTCATTATTACTACAGTGCTGCTACAGTACTACTGTATTGCTACTGTACTGATACGCATCTCTCCTTCCAGGACACGTATTTAGATACTGTGACGTCACAGGAAAATGGGTACTCAACCCGGCTACCAACAAAACGTATGCAAATTACACAGAATGCTGGCAAAAAGCACAGGTGAGCAAGGTGTTTTTTACAACTCAAGTTGAGTTTTACAAATCGATATGCTTGTTCAGCTTAACACATAATTACCCCACACAAAGATTCTCTCATCTCAGATGTATTTGCTTTCGTTGAACGTGTTCGTGGCATTGCTGTGGTGTAGGGTCTTAGCCCAGGACCCAGAGGCCCTGGCTTCGAGTCCCTGACTTGCCCCCGTTGTGCCCCTGGGAAAGGCACTTTATACGAATGTCCTAACTTTGATTAGGTGTAAATGAATAACCAATTTCACAAAGAGATTTCCCTTGGATAGGACGTTAAGTACGTTGAGGTCCTGTGTTTTTAGGAGCCTGTTAATCATAAAGAACCCACCACACTCTTCCTGATGAGAGTGGATCAAATAAATTTTTGTCTTCAGTGCAGAAACTGGTATGTTACGCCATGAGGCGGTTTACTGGGTATTTAATACATACAAACAAACAAACAAACAAACGTTAACAAATGTACAAGTTGAGCAATGGATCAGTCTTTGCTTGTGTACCACAATATTATCACAATAAATAGCCATTGCTATCGATGCTCAGAAACGGTAAGCACAATTTACGCAAACGCAAACGCACACGCACATATCCACACACACACACACACACACACACACACGCGCGCGCGCACATATCCACACGCACATATCCACATGCACACACACACACACACACACACACACACATACACACATACACACACACACACACACACACACACACATACACACACACACACACACACACACACTCTCTCTCACACACACACACACACGCACACACACACACGCACACGCTCACGCACACACACACACACACACACACACACACACACACACATACACACACACATACACACAGTCACACAGTCACACAGTCACACAGTCACACATTTGTATAACTGGTACTTTTTGCAGATGTTTTGCCCTTTGTTTTACCACAGACCAGCCGGGTCCCACGAGAGGTTCTAAAAAGAGTAACAACGATGTACACTGTTGGGTACTCCGTCTCTCTAGGGTCTCTCTTCATAGCGTTCATCATTCTAGCTTCATTCAAGTAAGTATGATGCTTCATATGTACCTATTTTTTACTTACCCAATGCCATGTTGATGCGATATATGGATGACATCCTATGGGAACTCCAAAAAGCTGCCAGTTCCCTTAATTTGAAGTTGTCAGGAAGTTCTAAAATATGATTCAATATCCAGAGTATGATGCGTGTATATCGAACGAACAATAGACTCTTCACTTTTCTTCTCATCTTCTTTGACTTTGGACTTTTGCATTCTACGACAATGGTATAGGCTTTCGACATTTCCGGTATATTTTGCTCTTTTTGCAGTAATTGCTATTTACGATTCACTGTGTTGTAAATCGATCTATCGATCTACTAACATGCTGTGCATTCTACTAAAAGTATATTTCTTTTTCTCTTTGTTTTAGGCGGCTACACTGCACGCGAAACTACGTCCACATGCATCTCTTCATGTCCTACATGTTACGGGCCTTCTTTATTCTGGTAAAGGACGCCGTGCTAGTCGGGGACTCAGTGGACACACCAAGGGACACGGTAACACTACTTTTAATAGCTACTGCTTTTACTAGCTATGTTGTTCCCGAAGGAGAAAACATATTGTTTTTGCTGTTGCGTTTTTTCCTTCTTGGCAGAAAAGGTTTACGGAAAAGACTGGGCTGTCTACCCGGGCTAGCTATCATGTCAGGCAGATACCCCCATTCATAGCCCCAAATGTTTTTTTTACTTTCAAACACTACTTTTGGGCGAGTCTAATGGTATTTATTTATTTATTTGAACTTCACCATATGTGTTTACACAAAATGGTAGGGAGGCAAAAACAGGTACTTTGTAACCTTTACTAGTTGCCTCCCGTGCAACTAAATTATACAATGATAGAAAAATAATCATAATGATAACAAATAATAACAATTGTACAATCAAATAATAATGATTGTGTCAACGACAATAAAAGCAAATATACAATAATAACAAATATAAAGAAATAAATCATAGAGATAATGGTAAGATGAAATATGAAATATCTAGAAAGGTGTACAACTGGGACACTGACAGTGGGTGACCCAAGTACATACGTCGTTGGGGTTAAATCTGTCGTTGGTAAGAGAGAGATAGTGAGCTAGGATTGCTTTCTTAAAGGTATTAATTGTAACAACTGGGGAAAGTTTTAGAGTTCTAATGTTGAGGGGTAAAGCGTTCCAGATGTGAACGATTCTTTGGAAGAAATAGTTTTTAAACGTAGTGGTGAGACATTTTTGGGGCTGGAGCTTGGCTTGTGAGTTGGATCTTAGGGATGTGAGTGGAAAACTTATATATTGATGAATGTCAATACCGTATTGTCCCAAGAAACATTTAAATAGGAAGGATAAGTCTAATAATTCTCTGCGGTAAGATATAGGTAAGAGTGAGCAGTAGATCAATCTATCCCTGTAATCAGTTGTATGGTTGTTAAGAATGTATTTTGTAGCACGTCTCTGGACTTTTTCAAGGGAAGTAATTAAGTTATGAGTGTGGGGGGACCAGATCAACGAGCAATATTCAAGTTTGGGCCTAACTAGTGTAATATAAAGAATTTCCTTAACATTTGCAGGGGCATGGTAACCAACAGATCTCTTAATAAAGCCGAGGGTCGAGTTGGCACTAGCTGTGATGTTTTTTATATGACTCTTAAAAGATAGGCAGTTGGACATAGTTACACCTAGGTCATTAAATTCCGTAACTGATGAGAGCACTTGTCCCTCAATTTCGTAGTCATAGAGCACTGGTTTTTAGACCACAATAGTGA